>NC_064931.1:308287681-308405334 GCF_023897955.1 Schistocerca gregaria
CTTCCCAGGCTTGGTAACAACACTGATGCACTCTGGTGGACGCTCCGTATGTCACAGAGATTGCGGCTCTAATCATTTACATACCCGCCGATAGTGTTTGCGTGTACGAAGTAACATTAACATCGGACCATGTCTCCTGGATGCTGAACTCTTTTTGTCAGGCAGTCTATTTTAAATAGTATTAAGTTTCTAGATAACTCTTCGACTAATGTTTGTTTACCGTTGACCAGTCGAAAAACAACAACACGAGTACGATGCAGTGAAATATATCGCTGCCCTCACCGTTGCCACCTTCACCCTGGGCAAAAACAATACATCGCTATCTTAAAACATGCGCGTCTATATCTGTCAAAGAGTCTGCTAGCTACACTCATCGAAATTGTGTCAAGTAAGACCGTTATCACAACTGCCCCCTTTCAGCTGAGGCTGCTGCTTTTATTTCAGTGGCTAGTGACGTCATCCCCATGGCGTCATACAGGGAGTACGTCAGACCCACGACGTGTGTTATGATTAAGATACAGTGTTAGGAAGCTATACAGATAATTAACTAGATTTAAGTGAACTGGGAGCCGCTTACAAATTGCCGGTTCTGATCGCATGCAAATCGTGTATCCTGGTGAGTGAACTAGATTGCAAGGTGGTGGAATGGCTAAAAACAGAGAAAGACAGAAGCCGCTGAAAAATATCAAAACATAAAATCAAACAGAATGTTTTTGTGATATATCTAAAACGATTCCGTTTGATCAGAGGATTCCTTATCTGGAATTGGATTTTGTTTTGGCAAGATACTAAAGAGTTACCAGTGTACCGTTATCCGTGTTTTAACTTATTAATAGTAATTGAAACATATTTTAAGTGAAACTAGTTATCAGAATCGTGGTATTTTGACTTCGTCCTTTGAAATGCACGAATTTATTGAAAAGGCTTTTCTTAAATTGTCCAAATACTCGTATGAGGCTCTGCAGGATCAGCTTACGGAAACAGTCCCCCACAAAATCCAATGTGTCATTGCGATTCTGACTTACAGTTTACTACAGCTGAGAATACTTTCTAAAAGATCGAACCAAATACGAAAATTGGAAACACGCGAAGTAAGCTGATAAATTAAATATGATTGTCAAGATCTTTACAGAAAGGAACACAAAATTAGAAGCAGTATTATGTAGTGACCCAAAGTGTCTCTTACCTCCCAGGGCGCTGTCAACTCTTTTGTATGTGCGTGAAGTGCATGGAGCCCTGAGCCATTTCGGTATTTCGTCCTTTCCCTGTCCCGCCATCGTACACTCTGGCTCTCAGACTTGGTCTCTAGGACAGATTCCCTGTTGAAAACCTATCTTGTTGGTAGTACAACGATTATGAACTTTTTACTTTTATTTACTTTACTACGTTTAACTCATATTTGGTGCCTAGATCTATGTTTGACCACCACCTTATCAGAATTCTATACAGAAGAACGGGCATTGAGAAGAAGGTCGATAATTGCCAACGTATTAGCCAGTCCATGCAGGGTAAGGGGGGGGGGGGGGAGGATGTCGTCAGCTACCCGTGTGGTATTAGCCCACTAACTACTCAGGGCTATGGAGGCCCGAGCTGTTACCTCCCAAAGTATGCCGAGAAGTAGGTGCGTGTCCGTTTGGTAGCACTTGGACTGCCCATCAAGACAGATGGCCACTGCTAACCCACCAACATTGTTCGAAGTAAAGTTCATCATGGTGGATATCTCAGTCGGTTGCCGTGAGGCTCTGCCGGCTTCGTAATACAGAGCGGAATTCTTCATAGAGGATCGTTGTGAGCCAAGGACTTTGCCCCATTGCCATGCCGTGGGAGAAAAACAAAATTAAGGGTAATGCAGAAACTTGGTCCCACCCAGTGTCTGGTTTGCTTGTGGACTGATGGGGGGGTCGTTTCTATCTATTAAGTCAGTTTTCATCGTGCAGAATATCGAAAATGTATTTCGATAAATCTATTCTCTCAACTAACTATGAAATGTTTCTGTCTTAGTTGAAATAGTGAATCCTATCCACTTCTAAGCATTATTCTCTTGCAAGTAACTTGGTGACGTATCTGTCACTGTAGCACCCGATAAGAGCTTGAATGTGGTACAGGGTTTAATTTTTCAGAAGCCTTCAACGCTGCAATAGGATGAATTATAGAAAAAATTGGAGAAGCGAGGTATCAACTTTGTTCAAATGTGTGTGAAATCTTATGGGACTTAACTGCTAAGGTCATCAGTCCCTAAGCTTACACACTACTTAAGCTAAATTATCCTAAGGACAAACACACACCCATGCCCGAGGGAGGACTCGAACCTCCGCCGGGACCAGGCGCACAGTCCATCACTGCAGCGCCATTAGACCCCTCGGCTAATCCCGCGCGGCAGGTATCAACCTTGTACATCGTGTATGTTGAAACCCGCTAGACAACAAGGTTGCCATCGGAGCGTTCATCCTCCCTTCTGAGAGGGCATTCGCTTCCTGAGAGAGCCAAAATCATTGTCTACCATTGTGATGTGAACCGTATTTCCCACAACTGCTGCTGTGTGCTTATGTCTTCCAATTGTACAATCAACCTAATTTGGGGAGACAGTGGTTATCCACTTCGTGGAAACGTCCATGTGAGCAACCACCATTGTGTGTCAATTGCTGAGATGGTCACTCACACCGATGCCTACAGTGTTCTACCCCAATTAAGGCGTGTAAAATCCAGGAACTTAATGTCTCGGATCACATCTCATGTTTTGAAGCCTGGAAAAAGTACGATTGCTTATATCCCATCGCACTGATATCGATTGTTGCAACTTTTTTCAGCTCATCAGCGGTACCTTGAGTACTTACTCCCATCATTCCCTTAATGTCGACTGCTGGTGGTCGCGCTGGTAAATTAGCTGTGTGGGAGGTATGCCCTCGACTCCTGTGGTTCCAGCAGCACCATGTTCGGTGACATCAACTCCCTGCTTCTGACTTTGAAGTTTACCAGTGACTGGGCTTCCGGTAACGAACACTCTCCACTGAACTTTAACACCAGCCAGTGGCTGATGAAGCCAAGAATTTGAGGACACCGGGCTGCACACTCCTTTTCAGTTCCTATGTTCACAGCAGATAACCCCTGAAGAGTCCCAAACCTGCAAAGTAGCTAAGGATGAAAAGAAGGAATCTTTGGAGAGTCTATTCCAGTGGCCCCAGGGCGTCTGATTCCCCCAATCCACCCCCACCCTTACGCCATCTGAATCGATGTTTGTCGATTGTTCCGCCCCCACTGATGACAGGCAGCAATTCCTGAGGTGTGACCAGACCCCATGGCCCCTTCATCCTTGACTAGGACGCACTTAAAATGACAATTCAATAGAGTTGCAATTGATATTACTGCCAACTGCAATAAGTAATTACCTCGTGTTCAACAATCTGTGTTGCTCTTTAAGAAACACAGTTCTTTGGTGACCAATATCTTAACTCTCAGGGACCAACGTGATCCCTAGAGAGCATCTTGAGGGCTTCTACTTTAGTACATACAGATGTCGTCTTTGAGTGGATTCCCATGTGTACTTCAACTGTAGCAGTGAGAGTGTGAACAACCGTAGCGATCACAGGTTACCGTTCCTTAAGATGAATATCTCAATCCGACAAGTCTCTCCGCTTAACATCATCCTCTTTGGGGGGAGTACCATGGCGTCGGGTTGGAGCTTTCTGACTGACAAATTTCTTTCTAATCTTCATTTGTCTTTTTTCAATGACGGTAGCCTTACTTCCTTTCGTGCTGTCCTAGGTACAGGGGACAGGCAAAATAATGTGAACAATGGTAGTAATGGGATGGTTGTGTTTGACGGTCAACAACACAGGTAAGGCATGTGTCTCGCTGGACTGTGGGTGTTCAATGCGGACTAGGCATCAGTGTAGTTTGTTTACGAGTAGTGCACACTTCGTATTTGCTATCAGAGGCCGAGGTCGACGTGCAATGAAAGACCTAGTACAGTTCCAAAGTGGGCAGATTGTGGGCTCCCGATTAGGTGGAGAATCAGTAACCAAGACAACCAACTTATTGAATGTTTCAAGAGCAACTATTTCAACAGTCATGACAGCCTACACAAAACATGGAAAGACATGATCGTGAAAACGTAATAGTGGGAGGAAGTCGAAACTAAATGACACGGATAATCCTACGCTAACACGCATTGTGTCAAAACAACACAAAACTACGGCGGCTAAAGTGACTGCAGAGCTCAATAGCCATCTTCGAGACACCGTATCTATCGACATCGTCCGGTGAGAACTCCATAAAGCGAATATTCGTGGACGAGCTGCTCTATCGAAATCATTAGTGACGACAACCAATCCAAAGATGCATGAAACATGGTGTCATGAGCATAAATCCTGGACGGCTGATCAGTGGAAACACGTCATATGGTCCGACGAGTCAACGTTTTAGTTATTTCCAACATCGGGCCGGGCTTACAGCAAAAGAACTGATTGATTGATTCCAACAGTTAAGGATGGAGTGGAAGTGTGGCGTTGTGGCCAGCCATATCATGGTATTCTGCTGATCCCATCATTACTCTAAAAGGCCGTGTTACAGTCAACGATAATGTGAACACTTTTGGTGATGAGGTGCAGCCCGAAATTCCAATTTTGATCCCCAACAATGATGCCACATTTCAGGTGATAATGCACCCATTCACACAGCCAGGACTGCACAGTCGTGGTATGAGGAGCATGCACTTGAACTGCAGCGTCCTCCCTGGTCAGCACAGTCCCCGGACTTGAACATATCGGTCACTTGTGGGCGGTATTGGAGCGCAGACTCCAGAGCAGATTTCCGCCTCCCTCGGTCACTACAGGAGTTAGAAGAGGTTTTGATCGAAGAGTGGCATAACATTCCACTGGAGATTATACAGTCATTATATGCCAGTATTCCAAGAAGAATCGCTGTTGTATTACAGGCAAATGGGGATCCAGCGCCTTATTAATAAACCATTCCCAAGTAAGTACAGTTGTTCACATTGTTTTGACCAACCCCTGTACCTTCTCAGCTGTCGACTTTACGGTCTCTCTCCCAAATCTCCCGGCACAGTGGTCGATCTTTGTAACAGTGATCACGTTACAGTGATCATGTCACATATTTTTTACCGCTCAGTGGAGCAGTTGCCACGTTGGCCGCTCTGAAGGGCCAACTGGCATTCTTATATCTCTGCCGTCACCTTCGTCCATTGTACTTCAGACAGCATCGACGAGGCAATCAGAAATGATTCCGATGCAGTGAACCACACCGCTGGACCTACTATCACGTGTTTCTATGGGCTTCTTGCATCAGTAACTGGTATCACGAGGGACCATAGTACTCAGTACCATAGAAGCTTCTCAACTGACATCCTGTGCAGATCACACTTATCACTTTTGAGTGACTCTGTGCAAAGTCTCGCTACCTAATTAAATGCAGTAAGAAGGAATGATCTCCCTCAGGAACATATACCTCTTCATTCCAGACGTGGACCAATCTCCGTAGTGTACTGGGCCGTCAAAGATCAAACGCTGCTGGGACTACTCCCTCATATTTCTACCAGTGCATCGGTTGTTACTAAACACCTTGCGACCCACTTTGTGACTCTGTCGGTGGTCTCTTCTTACCAAGCTACATTGCTACTGCATAAAATTTAAGGCAGCTCAATATCCTTCACCCCTGCAACGTCGAATTATACAGTGACCCTTTCACTGACTGAGAACTGCTTCAGGCCCTTGACTTGTCACATAGTATGGCCACAGACCATGATTCGATTGATAATCAGATGATACAAAATCTGAAAGCGGCTCACACTCTCCATCTACTCAGGGTCTGCAACTGTATTTGGCTATAAGATTCTATCGCTTCGTAGTGGGAAGAGTCATCATCTCAATTCTTAAACCAGACAAAATCTCAAGGTCTCTCAACAGCTATCAACCGACTAGCCACACAATGATTTCTGGAACCTGATTGAAAGTATCTCGAATCGCAGGGCGTATTGTCTCCATATCAATGTGGTTTCTGTGGAAGGGACAGATGGATTGGGGGATGACCTATAACATGCCACCTTGTTTAGGATAGGAAAAGCAATCCGACAGGCATTTTTCTTAATGCCAAAATTTCATTGCAGGCTTTTTTCCTCTACGTAAGGCGTATGTCACTGCTTGCTGGAAGTTCCATATAATGATGTCACAGATTCAGAATAACACCACTGAATAACGCCACTGAATATTAATCCCATAAAAACCACAGAACAAGAGATACTAACACAAGGGAGGTAACAGAAATATAGGAACCGGAAATGCAAAATTCACGAAGATTCGATTGTTGCACTGTTTCCACTGTCACTGTTAACGGGAGATGTTCTTGATCAGAGAGTGAAGTAATATGAACTATTTCGACAGCCACGCTGTTGCCATCTGCAGACTTCTCTCGCAAGGAACTTCTCTCGCAAGGAGTGGTGAAACACTTAAACGACGGCCGGCGCTAAAATTCAATTCAGTTCAATAAAAAAATTTAAACGCACATTACTTGTATCTCTTCGTCTAAGACATTTGTCTTCTAGCCTAAAATCGCGGATTTTCCGCGAAACCCTAAAACTGTTTGGTGAAATTTCTGGTGATGAGCTTACCGTTTAGTCCATTAACCAACCAGCCAAGTCCAATGCTTTATAAGCTCGAATTTTGTTCATGAAACGATAGTGCTTTCTGTATCGAATATGCGTTCCGGAAGTCAGCTGAACACGGCATCAACCTGGGCACGTTTGCGTACCACGCTGTTGATCTCATGGACGAAAAGAGCGAGTTGACTTTCACTTGTTCTCTGTTCATTCATGTATAGATGATTTTCGTTCTCCAGACACCTCAATTTTTGAGTTGCATAATGCTACAACGGATTGATGTCAGCGATATAGACTCACAATTATCAGCATCCGTAGGACGACCCTTCTTGGAAACGGAAATGACGTGCTCTATTTCCGATCGTTGGTAACTCCGTTCACCCTTGGTGTTTTTTACTTTCTAAAGTAGAATCATAACTCAAAAGTTTTAATTTTCTTTCTTGACTGCTGTTCCTGCTGCCCACGTTTCACTTTCGTGTAGTATATCGCTTTATACAGAGTCTTCATTAGATTCATACATACATCAGTTCTGATGTTTTTTAAACAAGGAGCTTTCTTTTCTTACTGAAATTTTGTTAGCCTGGTGTAGTCTACTCCTAAATTGCATTAGCTTATGAGGTCAGCCGTTAGCATACCATCCAGATAGGTAAATCCTTCTACACTGACCAGCAGTGTATTACCAAAGTTATCTATACTGGTATTTTTGTGTTGTTTACTCCGCGTATCTTAGTTTGTCTTACTTATCCTGTCTTCTATATCGTTAATATGATGTCCACTGTAGTGAGCATTTCATGCAGCTCATCTTAGCTGTGTTTATGAAATCTTTAAAACGTAGGGTATCTGTCCTGTGACCAGGACTGCTTGACTTCAACTTCAGTCAAGGTTTCCATTGCTATGACCATTGTTCGTCGTAAATATAGCACGTCACTACTGTTCTGATTTTGGCGTGTTCTTCATGCTGTCCAGAAATCAGCGCTGCAGTTTCTTCTCTGTTCAGGCACCAAATAATTGTCTTATTTTTAAAATTCACGTTAATTGAATTTTAAGGAGGTAGTCACGATATGTTTTTACATTAAGACAAGTTGTTATATCGTAATTTATTGGATTGTGATAGAAATTCACCTAGCTTTTGTTGCTGTTGTTGTTGCTTCTTCTTCTTCGTCTTCGTTGTCGTCAGTCCGAAGACGTTTATGAATCAGCTCTCCATACCAGTCCATCCTATGAAAAATGGTTCATCTTCCAATAACTATTGCAACCTACGTCCATCTGAACCTACTTATTGTATTCATCCCTTATTTCTTTCGGCCTTAGGTGCATCCTATCAACTGATCCTTTCTTCTGGTAAAGTTGTGCTATTAATTATTCTTTCCAATCCGATTCAGTATCTCCTTACTGGTAGCACCATCTACCTATCTAATCTTCAGCATTCTTCTGTAGCACCATATTTTAAATGCTTCTATTCTCTTCTTGTTTGTATTACCTATTGCCCAAGCTTTTCTTCGCTAAAAGATCACACTCAAGACAAATACCTTCAGAAAGGGCTTCCTAATACTTAAATTTATATTCGATGTTAAGTTTCCTTTTTTTCATAAATGATTTTCTAGCTATTACCAGTCTACATTTTACATCCTCTCCAGTTCCGCCATAATCAGTTATTTTGGTGCCAAAATGACACAGCGCATCTACTACTTTTATCGTCTCATTTCCTAATCTAGTTTCCTCAGAATTTCCTGATTTAATTCGACTAAACTGCATTATCATTGTTGTACAAGGTCCATGTTCATTTTATAGCTTCTTCAAAGACGCTACCCATTCCGTTTAGCAGCTCTCCTAACTTGTTTGCTCTCTTGTGATTGAATAACAATCGGCACACTTTAATGTTTTTATTTCTTCTCGCTGAACTTCAATTGCCCCTCTAATTTTCTCCTTGGTTTTATTTACTGTTTGCTCAAAGTAAATGTTGAGCAACATGGCAACTGGTGGTTCATCTGGAGACATGAACGTTGTGTGTTCCATACAAAATTGGTGTTAAAAGTGACATCTCATGTTAGTGATCGGAGCACATCGTGATGTAAATAATATGTTTACAACCACTGTAACTATCGTATGCGAATCACGAATGTGTGTGTGTGTGTGTGTGTGTGTGTGTGTGTGTGTGTGTGAGAGAGAGAGAGAGAGAGAGAGAGAGAGAGAGAGAGAGAGAGAGAGAATGATTCAATATGTATCGGGGGGGGGGGGGGGGAGGGGAGTGGCTGAGGTGGCAAAAAAAGAAGGAAAAAAACGCACATGTTTAGGTCGTGTTACAGCACACTTCTTGCGGATGCTAGTATGCACGGTGATATATTGATGAGCCTCATTGCCGCAATTCGTTGTCGTGGTCTCTCTGTGGGAGACTTTTTCGCTCTATGCCACACAACGAATCGTGTCCACATCTAGGTTTGATTCAAGGAAAGCAGAAAGCTGAAAGTCGAGCCATCACCTGCGCTGCTGCAAGAACGTTCTGCATGTAAACAAAGCAATGTAGTAGAACAGGTTTCCGGAAAACGTTTTACTTGTAGCATAAAAATAAAAATCTACGTATTTTTGATTCGAATTTTTTTCGCTATGCAACTGTTCTCAAACGATTGGAGCAAATCTAATGGTTAAAAATATTTGATTAGTTCAAATTCTCACACATCACGTGAAGAGGGGGTTATGTTTTCGTGATTGGTCATATTTATAAGAATAATTGAAAGCTGAGTAACCCACTGCGTATTGTTCGAAGGATTTGCATTGAATTGCATTACCATTGCTAATGTGAGGGAAGCAGAAATAAGCTGTCTGAAATTGCCGTCGTATTTCGAAATGCGTTGCCGGTGGAGATTAGTTTACCAGTCTTCTGCATAATTTGAAAGTGTCAAAACAAATATTATTTTTCATCTCACGACGCAGAGAATCGTGTTCGCATCCATGTTTGACTCTGAGAAAGCAGTAATTTGAACGTTGAGTTATATGCTGCGCTGCTGCAAAACTTTCTGTTTATAAAAAAAGCGAAGCTGCATCCCATACTGCGCTTTACTCTGTGCACAAATAATTGAAAATAACAGGTTATGGACTTGCATGTTTTATCGATATGCAGTTCTTCCGAAACGATTGCAGTCAAATGGATGCCGCTTAAGGGACTTGCGTGTCCCTAAGCAGCTAACTAACTGGAAAAAGGGGAGCCACAGTGTAATATGAAATCCGATCCACGTTTCGTTTGTGGCGAATCTCCACATGACTGAGAGGCGAATGCTGAGTTAAAAGGTGGAGTGAAAATTAATCACCCAACCGGGACTTCATACAACAACCTATCAGTTCCTAGGCAGACGCTTTACTGCTAGACCACCACACCTGACGAGTAATGCTTCACACTCTCTCATGTAACTACTCCTACCTCGAATTATGGCAGCTGCTTACTATGTGGCATTGGCGTCGTTTTCTCACAAACTAAACTTAAATTCATTGTAATTCAGACAATTTGTACGAAAAGCATATAATTTATATAGAAAAACCGTCCTCGTGAATTAGAGTGTCTATAAGAGAAAACTGGTTCAAAATCCTCACAGCAGTTGCTGAGATTAGTCTGCACATACAGAATGACGTGAGGAGGTGACTTCAATTTACATGTATAGAGATGTCACACGTTTTGCAATTTAGAGAGGCTGATACACAAAAAAGTCATGCAACAGATACAGTAAACATAGCAGCTCAGTTGAAAAATTCAGTCACAAGCTATGTGTAATTTTTTCTCGATTCGTCTGAATTTTGTCTGAACTAAAAAAAAATCCCAATGTATCTAACGAGTCTTAGTGCTACAGTTGCCTAATTATGTTTAAGAGCAAATGTCGTTAAGTGGTAATTGAAACTTATCCTGTCACATGGCCCCTTGTTTCTAAATTTAAATACGGGCAGTTAGTAGTTGTTATAACTAAAAACACCTATTCAAGTTCCAAAGTGTCGCGAACTTTTTTTTATTTAAATGAGTCATTTCATTAAATACTTGTGTAAATCTGTTTATGTCACAAACAAAACAATAATGTGAAATAGAATTGTACGATGAATTTCTTTTTTCCGCTGTTCAGTTCAGTACAGTACCTTCTCATTAGTTACTCCTTGCTCAGTGTACTGATAGAATAACAACAGGGAAGTGCTACAATCGTTTCTGATTCTCTTAACAACTGCTTCCCTTTCACGTCCATCGACTCGTATACACTGTCCAGTTACATTAATGCGACCACCATTCAAAGGCGTGAATAAACATATTTTGCAGCGTGACACGTTCAGAAAAATACAAAAAGTGTCATTTAGCTTCTGGAAGGTATGGGCAGGGATGTGGACCCGTGTTGACTCGAGTGCCGGGGACAGCTGCGATAGGTTTCTTAGTTGAGGATTCACTGCGCGAACAACCCGATCGAGGTGGTCCCACAAATTCTCGATTGGGTTCACATCCGGGATTTTTGGGGACAGGGGAGTACGGTAAACTCATCGTGGTGCGCTTCGAACCACGCATGTGCACCACGAGTTGGGTGATACGTTGCATTGTCCTGCTAGTAGACAGGTTGATTCATTTTGCCTTCCAGAATGACGAGATCACGAAGGGAATGCCACGAAAACATCCCACAGGCCGTATTATTCCCTCCTTGTTTGCTATCAAATGTTTCACGCCATACACGCCAACGGCAATCTTTCCGATGGAGCATAAAATGTGAATCATCGGAAAAGGACACTGTTGCCAGTCAGTTGCGGTATTGGCGTGCAAACTTCAAACTTCGTCGCCGATGAACAGCATTCAGCATGGATGCATGGACCAGGCGCCTGCTGCAGAGACCGATACGCAGCAACGTTCGCTGAACGGTCATTGAGGAAACATTGTTGGTAGCCCCTTGGTTCATCTGGACGGTCATAAACAGTTCTACATCTACAGCTACACCTACATCTACATCCATACTCCGCAAGCCACCTGACGGTGTGTGGCGGAGGGTACCCTGAGTACCTCTATCGGTTCTCCCTTCTATTCCAGTCTCGTATTGTTCGTGGAAAGGAGGATTGTCGGTATGCTTCTGTGTGGGCTCTAATCTCTCTGATTTTATCCTCATGGTCTCTTCGCGAGATATACGTAGGAGGGAGCAATATACTGCTTGACTCTTCGGTGAAGGTATGTTCTCGAAACAGTTTTGTTAAAAAGCCCGTACCGAGCTACTGAGCGTCTCTCCTGCAGAGTTTTCGACTGGAGTTTATCTATCATCTCCGTATCGCTTTCGTGATTACTAAATGATCCTGTAACGAAGCGCGCTGCTCTCCGTTGGATCTTCTCTCTCTCTTCTATCAACCCTATCTGGTACGGATCCCACACTGTTGAGCAGTATTCAAGCAGTGGTCGACCAAGTGTACTGTAACCTACTTCCTTTGTTTTCGGATTGCATTTCCTTAGGATTCTTCCAATGAATCTGTCTGGCATCTGCTTTACCGACGATCAACTTTATATGATCATTCCATTTTAAATCACTCCTAATGCGTACTCCCAGATAATTTACGGAATTAACTGCTTCCAGTTGCTGACCTGCTATTTTGTAGCTAAATGATAAGGGATCTATCTTTCTATGTATTCGCAGCACATTACACTTGTCTATATTGAGATTCAGTTGCCATTCCCTGCACCATGCGTCAATTCGTTGCAGATCCCCACGCAGTAATGACCCTCGCTTAACAACGCTAGCTGATGACCTCATCCTACAGATGTGGCTCCTCGGTGCCCCGAGGAGAATGCAATATAACTGGAGTTGCCTTTTCGGAGTTAACTGGTAGGGCTGTGTAGACCCACACACCGTCTCCACGCAATCAAATTGGCCGCTAATCGTCCATTACTAATAACAGCACCAAGTCGGATTCTCAAATGGAGGAAAGCTGTCCCAAGTCTCAAAATGAGAAGTAATTTGGAGAATATGCTGAAAAAGCGCTACTTAAAATTCACACTAAAAGATAACACTAGTAAACCCTTGACCACGTAGAATAGATTACCGCGGGGGTCAATACTAGCCCTACTCCTTTTCAGTCTATATACAAGTGACGCCTCAGATACAAACTGCGAAAAATTCTCTTGTGATGATGACGTGGGGATAACCACAGAATCTAAGGACTATGGGAGAGGGAAGCGAATATTCATTAAGGATCTACATACCGTATGTAAATATGACAAGGAGCAGAGGTTACACCCGAAACGTAAGGAAACTGAAGTATGCTGTTTCCGTCTGAGCAACCACACAGCACGTAGAGAACTAAAATAATTCTTTTATGTTAGAAGCGTGTAACACAGTCAGTTTCCAAAACCCTTAGAGTATACTTAAAATGGCTCCTTCAGTTTAAAACAAACACTTTGGAACTACACAGCAAAAACTGAAAACCAAAAATAGCTTGATTAGAAAAAGTTGTGGAACAAGCTAGAGAGCACACGAGAAGACACTGCGCTTAGCGCCACAAGCAGTGCTCTGTTCTTGTACTGATCAATGCTGGTGTATGAGCTATCATGTTAAGAAGATAGATATATATCTAAATGATGCAATGAGGTTTATATCTGGAACACTCAAATCCACGCTGCTTCCATGGCTATCCATTGTATCGAATATTGGCACTTCTCACCTCAGGCAGCAGCTACACGAGAAAATTTATTTGGAACAACGTTTTGCTCAAATATAATTCGGGAGAACAATGGAGATCAGAATGGGTATCGTTTCAGAACCACACCTAAGCGGCTTACACTGATCCAACCAAGACTCTACCAGGAATGAGTTTGCTTCGGAAATCGTGGATCCGCGTGAACAGAATCGGAACAGAGCATGCCAGAACGAAAGCTATGCTTTTTAAGTGGAAAATCGCAGAACATCCTCAGTGCGACTGTGGCGCTTCAAAATAAAAAAAATACAGCACATAGTTACGGAATTTCCACATCGGAAATTCCGGTATACTTGGCTCGACTTGCTGGCAGCGACAGCTGAAGCAATTGAATAGCTGAACTCACTGGACATTGTACTGTAGCGTGCACACATTGAAAAATGAAGTGCTATATGAAAACGAAATAACTTAATCATCATTAAACATTTAGTATCTTTTAAATTTTATTTATTGTAATGCCGTTTTTGCCGATGCTGTGCAATTCTTAATACATAAATGTTTTATATTTGAATGTATGAAATTTATTACCTCTGTAAACACAATAAATAAATATATAAATAAATAACAGTAAAAACCTTCTAGATGCGTGGTGCTCTACGAAGATGGGGAAGGGAACACCTGCAATAGAATCTGGCAGTGGCGTCGGGTTTTCTTCAACGACTAGTACAGGAAATGTCTGAAGGGGGAAGGTGTGCCAGTCATGTCATGAACTGGTATAATACTTGGATATCTGTTGGCTCTCATCGCTATTTGGGGTCATTCGAGGCTTTTGCAATATTAGAGCAGGATCCTCCAACATATTATCCTGCCTTACAGTCAACATTTCAGCGATGAGTCGGTCTTTCGGACCGTGCCAACCACGTGAACATCTTCCTATAGGAATGAACCTGCAGTATCCGTAGACTTGTGCTAGAGTGAGTAAAACTTAGTACGCGCCCTCGTCTTAACTTTCTTCACACATTGTGTTACTTCAGGAAGGGCTGTCGTCGATTTGTTGGACGGGTTTGAGCAGCAGCGGCCCGACCAGCTTCGGACAGCATGCCAAGGAGGAGTCAACAAGTTGTATGTGGAACAACATGATACCCAACTGCACAGATGTGCACTTTTAACAAACTGCCTTACTTTTTGATAGTGTTTAATTTCTGTTCCACATTGAAGTTTTTTATTTCATAAGACTTGTTCTTCCAATTTGTGCTCCTTTGGAATCTTAGCCCACAAATGTTCGCAGACATACAGGTGGTACGCAACTTTTTTGAGCTGTTTGTTCGTAAGTCGATCTCTTGTACTTTTTCGGTGGCAACGGTAGTCATGAGATGTAGGGCGTTGTCGAGGTGCATCAGCCTTTTATTTATTTTTGTGCACTAATCTTACTGTTTTTCACTTGCCTCGGTATAGAAGCGGCTCATAAACTATATTAAGTGAGAGAGTTACTTCGTCACTTTCAGAGTGCATCAGCGACAATAGGACATAGAGAATCGCAAGACTTAGTCCCTGTCTAATTTTCTCCAGGTAATCAGCCGTGATCCCCTGAGGGAGGATTTCGGAAACTTGTCGCCATCATTTTGTGTATGAAAAAACCGGCTTTATCTCTTTTCGACGCAGTTTCTCCTCTGCCGGTACACCATTGTAACTGCAGTTTTGCGTCTGTGTCGTAACGGACGTTCAACGTTTCGTTTGCAGTCACATAACTACGCCAGAAGTTACTGGTGTTAGGCTACAGCTGTTGAAAACATTATCTTGAAATATAATTCCAGAAGCTGTTCGTAGTCGGAATTTAATAAATGCGATACTGCACACTCTCATCTAACATAAAAAGAATATCGTTGAGAATTCAGAGTTACTACTGTGCTACTACTTTGAAACTCTAACAAATATTATTATTTTATTATTTGGAGCCAACTCTTCCACTTTGGAAATGTGTCGATCACCACAACACATTAACGAGAGAAAAAGAAATAGTTTGTCTTTCCTTTTGATAAATTTAAATTGAATGCAAAGAAATGTCTGGAACTAGCGTTTCAGGCCAGTTTCTGCATCGGACTGTAGTAATGAGTATGTCAGATATGTAAGAGAGAGACGTCAACTGTATAGTGTGCGCGCTGTCGTCGTTCGATTTCCGTAGGTAGCACTTTTTGCTATGGAGTTTTTCTGAAGAACGTGCGGAAATTCCCGTCGCTATCAGCTTGCTGGCTGCCAAAGCGGTACAGGCAGCAGGAAATAGTGTGCGCGTCTGGGGCAGCTGCCATCGCCAGCACTCTCCACTCTGTCGGCTAATAACGCGTTTCACGGAAGCCGCTTTCCTGTTAATACCGTTCCAGTACATTTATGCATTTACGTCAGTGCCTGTACTTAGCAGGACGTACATCGTATTAAATATTCACGTGCACTTCGGAAATAATCTTCATCTGCATCTAATACTCCGCAAGGCCCCTTACGAAGAATGGCGGACGATACTTTTAATACCACCCGCGCTCCCCCCCCCCCCCCCCTCTCTCTCTCTCTCTCTCTCTCTCTCTCTCTCTCTCTCTCTACTCAAGACTCTGTGTCTTCTTTTGTGGATGAATTACAGTTCCTTTGCCGTCTTCCAGTGAATTTCAACCTGACATCTGCTATTCTTACGATTAGTTTTATGTACTCATTATACCTTTCGTTGCTCCTGTCGGACGCTCGTAATGATGTTACCGTTGTTACTGTTTCCAGTGATTGACAGCTAACATCGTAGTTGGGAGAAGTAAGGTGTGTTTCCTCCTATTCATGCACATCATGCCGCATTTATTTACGTTGAGGGTGCCCTGCTGTTCGTTTCAGTAATAGTTGGCCTTCGTGCGTTTCGCTATAGATTTCTGTCGTTGCAAATTGACGAATACTTTCAAAGATACTTTTGCATCTGACGGTTTCGTTCTGTTAAGACCGAAGTGTTGATTTTTGTTTGCTAATAAGTCCTGAATCTCGTCACAAAAAGTGGTGTGATAGTCCGTAAGCCATAATTTCGTTCAGTTGGTGGCGGTGCGAAACTGAATTGAATTATGTGGTAAAGTTTATTAATACAGCTGTATTTCCTTACCTCCAGCATTTCTATTTCCACGCCTTTCTTTCTCTCCTGGTGTTGATCACGTTATTGTTTGACAATTTAGCCTAGCCTAGACTCGCCTCCAACCGACGCTCACGTGCACTGCTGTACGTGTCGAGCGAACCATCGACTATTATTCCCATATATATACAGACAGATATACTGGGTCCCCATATTGTTGTCCAGTCCTACGGTTCCAACCCGGCTTTAGGCAAGTTTTACTTGGTGTTAAGGCAAATGCCGGAACTGGAAATCGCCTCCCAAATATCTCCAATTGGGAAGCCCTGAGTCCTGCTCGGAAAACAACCGATTTCTATAACGGATCGGAGCATAAATAGCCCGCCCTACTCCTTGAAAAATATAAGAAAAATGCTGCTTGTGAGCAGATTTAACTTCAGCGAAGAGTTAACGCTTTCACATGCAATCATGCCCGAGCTTCTTGTGAGCATTAGGTGATAGATGTTTACGATTATAGGCAATTTAAAAATACTGTGGTGACAAAAGTCGTGGGATAGCGATATGCACTTATATAGATGGCCGCAGTATCGCGTACTCAAGGTGTAAGAGGGCAGCGCATTGGCGGAGCTGTCATTTGTACTCAGATGATTCATGTGAAAATGTTTCCGACGTGATTACGGCCGCACGACGGGAATTAACAGGCTCTGAACGCGGAATGGTAGTTGGAGTTTGATGCATGGAAGATTCCATTTCGGAAATCGTTAGGGAAGAGCAGCGGCGTTTGCGCAGACTTGTCAGTGATAACGGAAAAGCAGCACTGCGAGAAATAACCGCAGAAATCAATGTGGGACGTACGGCGAACGTAACCGTTTGGACAGTGTTGCGAAATTTGACTATGGCAGCAGACGACTAACGCAGATGCCGTTGCTAACAGCACGACATCGCCTCTCCTGGGCTCGTGAGCATATCGACTGAGCCTTAGGCGACAAGAAAACCGTGTACTTGTCAGATGAGTCCCGATTTCAGTTTGTAAGAGCTGAGGGTATGGTTCGGGTGTGGCGCTGACCCCACGAAGCCATGGACCCAAGTTGTCAACAAGGCAATGTGCAAGCTGTTGGTGGCTCCATAATGGTGTGGGCTATGCTTGCATGGAATGGACAGGGTCCTCTCGATGTTCGGCTTCTTGGAGACCATTTGCAGCCATTCATGTACCTCATGTTCCCAAACAACGATGGATCTTTTATGGATGACAATGCTCCATGTCTTTGGCCCAAAGTTGTTCGCGATTGATTTGAAGAACATTCTCGATCATTCGAGCGTATGATCGACCACCCAGATTGCCGTATTTGAATCCCATCGAACGTTTAAGGGACATAATCGCGAGGTCTGTTCGTGCACGATATCCTGCACAGGCAACAGTTTCACAATTACGGTCGGCTTTAGAGGCAGGATTTCTGCATGGGACTTACTGCGACTTGTTGAGTCCATGAAACATAGAGTTGCTGCGCTACGCCGGGTAAAAGTTGATCCTCACGTTATTATTGGTTATCCGATGACTTTTGTCTCCTGGTTCGAATCCTGCCTCGGGCATGGATGTGTGTGATGTCCTTAGGTTAGTTAGGTTTAAGTAGTTCTAAGTTCTAGGGGACTGATGACCACAGCAGTTGAGTCCCATAGTGCTCAGAGCCATTTGAACCATTTTTTTTGTCTCCTGAATGTAATACTGGGCATGCGAAACGCGCATTTCTACATTTCTACGATGAAGGCGCAGGAAACTGTAGGAAATCAATGATGAGATAGCCATGACGTTAGTGCTAACATTGGCTCGAAATAAGAGAAGCGCATTGTCAACAGCTTTACTGCGGTTTACAGCCGACTAATTGTATAGTCGTGCGGTTTTTGTGTCAGTGGAGGATGTAAAGCAGAATTCAGCGCTACGTTGACACGATTGTGAATAGAAACAATGAGAAAAGCGCCCGAACAATAAACGTACCATTATTCGTGCCTAGATAGTGGACTGATGCAGGTTGTTGGAGGTGATGCAGAAATGGTGACATTTAGGGTGGCTCGGGACCGGGCGGTGAGGAGTTGCAGCGGTGATTGTGAGGCGAGCAAGGCGCGCAGGCGGCTGCAGAGCACTCAGCGCTTGCGCGTGATGAGGCCCCGCTTGCTGCTAATGAAGTCGATGCAAATACCCGCCCACTGGCCTACTGGCCGCCTCGCCGCTGCACGGCGCCAAGCATCAGTACTAAGTCACCTGCCACATTATTATTTATATTGCTTCACTTCGAAAGAACTAGAAGAAGCAAAACACGTGGCCATGCCCGATCCTTCAGCTTGATGAATTTCGAATAGGTCATGTGGCGATCTCCTATCATTTCCAGAAAGAGGTACACGACGTACAAGTCCGCAGAGGGGCAAATATAGTGTCTGACCACTGTATTACCAGAGTCAAAATTAAATTATAACGAAAAGAAAATGCCGAAGGAAAACGCTAATTCCCAAATTTGATTTGAAAAATTCAAAGAATCAAAAATTACAGAAGTATGGGAAAACCAACCTACAAACAACTGGAGAGATTTCCAAACGAAAATTACGCCAATAACAAGAGAACTTATCCCATTAAAGAAAAAAATTCAAGCACCCTTGGTGGAATTCAATAGAAGAGAGACAGCGAGCCTTCTTAAACATTAATTGTGACAAATCAGAAACCACGCAAGAGACAAATCAGAAACCACACAAGAGAAATTATTCGAAGTCAGAAAGCAAACAGCTAAAATACTTAGACAAACTACAAGAAAATTACAAAAAGTATCAAAAGATATACTCTACGAAACCTCTGTTCAAGGAAACAAACTGGAAAATTGGCACTAACTAACAAAGAAAATTGTCAAGAATTAGCCAAATATTTGTCACAACTTCTAAATTGCTCACAACCAAGTATGACATTTCCCAGATTACAACCAGAACACACAAGAAATTTGTAGTCACATTAAAAACTAAAAAATAATAAGTCATCGGGAGAACATGGAATTGTAGCTGAACTAATTGAGAACCGTCGTCCAAATTCCTTAATAAATCACTCAAATCATCCAAGAAATTTGGCAGACAGAAAAAAATCCAGAGTATTGGAAATGTGCACTAATTCAGCCATTGCACAAAAAGGGACAGAGATCAGATGTAAACAACTACAGAGGTATTTCACTTTTGCCGGTCACTTAAAAAATTTTATTAGTGTGCCTTCTAAAGAGAGCACAAGAACAGCTAGAACATACAATTTCAGATTACCAAGCCGGCTTTGGACCTAATAGATAATACCCAGAACAGATCTTTAATCTTAAAACTATTTTAAAAATTAAAGCAATCAGGTCGAAACCAATAGTCTGCACATTTGTTGATTTTAAAAAAGCATACGATTCTATGGACAGACAATCTCTTGGTAGTATTCTAGGAGAGCGCGGACTCGACACCAAAACTCGAAAACTGATCGAACAATCACTGTCAGAGACCAAATCAAAAATTATATTCATAGACGAAATTTCGGAACCATTCTTAGTTAAAACAGGAGTAAGAAATGGAGATGGGATCTCACTACTATTACTCAACATAGTTTTAGATAAAGTAATGAAAGAACGGGAATTGGAATTAAGAAAACAAACCTTTTGGAAGCCGATTGAACTAGGAAGAGGTCAAAGAAAATTGAGCGTTCCATACTTAAGGTTTGCAGATGAGTGGTCGATTGTAGCCGACAGTGAAGAAATATCAGTAAAACAAATCGAGACCCTCATAAAGAATGTGCAGAGAAGGTTGGCCTGCAAATCTCCTTTGAGAAGACTTAGTTCATGTGTTCCAGGTTAGATATTCGGAAACTTAAAACAAATTATGGTGAAATCAACAGAGTAAAACACTTTAAGAACCTCGGTAAAATTATTGAACCAACAGGACTTGAAAAACTAGCACAAAAAAAACAGATTGCAGAAAATCGACGAAGCGTCTGCACTTGTTTCAAATTTGTATAACAAAGAAGTCTGTCAAAAGGCACTAAAATCAGACACTACAACACAGTAATGAAACCGACAGTCACATATGCAATTGAAAACACACTCATTGAATCAAAAACTAGATTTACAAGAAAGTAAGAATGTGGCGAGAAAGATTATTAGAAAAATTCTGGGACCACGATACACACGCAAACCATCGAGACAACAGAAAAAGTATCAGACATCAAAATTGTCGTCAGAAAGAGACGAAAGAAGTTCTGTGGACACCTATCCAGACTATCTGGAAACAGACTTACTAAACGTCTATTGGACTATGTGACATCACTTAAAGCATCGCCGGCCGTAGTGGCCGAGCGGTTCTAGGCGCTACAGTCTGCATCCGAGCGACCGCTACGGTCACAGGTTGGAATCCTGCCTCGGGCATGGATGTGTGTGATGTCCTTAGGTTAGTTAGGTTTAATTAGTTCCAAGTTATAGGCGACTGATGACCTCAGAAGTTAAGCCGCATAGTGCTCAGAGCCATTTGAACCATTTGAACTTAAAGCATCAATACCTTGGGTAACTGAAGCTAAGGAGGATTTGACAAAAGCAAAAATTGACGGAACAAACACATCAGACAGGGATACATTCAGAAGCAAAATCGACAAGACGAAGTTTATTCCAGAGATGGATCCAAAACCGTACCGACCCAAGTCGACCGAAGAAAGGAAGAAAGAAAGAAAGAAGGCCTTCGGGGAGAAAATGAAGGAATGTTGGGAAAATAAGAAGAACCCTGAGAAAGACTGAAAATCACCTGCTTATCGTTCTCCAATGCGAACATTCGCTAATAATAAATAAATAACTAATTGCTTCCTTACCTGAGACGCTTAGTTTTGTTAGCAGCTCTATCTTTCTATTCGAGATATAGTGTTCTGCTTTTCTATGAATTCTGACTCATTTACACGGGAAACGAGCATCGTGATTGCTACCGTTAAAGCAACAAAAATGCTGACCTAGTAACACTGCTGCTGCATTGCACGAATCGAGGAAACCTTGGCCACACGATGCAATAATCATGTTTTGTCTTCGTTTGCTGATACGAGGATCACGCACTTTTTATGGTATTTTCAATATGGATAAATATATGCAGATTTGATAGTCATCAGTCATCGAGGCGATGCGCCATCTCAGGACAGCACGTGCACCCTATGGCCTCAATTATTAGACGTAGCTAATTTCGGACTTCCCCTAAACTTTTTATCCTCTACAGCTTCCTATAGCTCTATAGAAGTTAGTCCTTCATTTAATGCCGAGCTGCATACGTCCATTCTCCGTAATTTTTTCCTCAGTTTGTACTAGCCGACTTCACGTGGCCAGGAATGCTGTCTTTGCCTATGATAATCTTCTTTTTATGCTCCGTCCATCATCACTACTTTGCTTCCAAGATAGCAGAATTCCTTAGCTTGGTGCATTTTGAGGACCCCAATTTTAATGTAAAGTTTGTCGCTGATCTCGTTTCTACTACTCATCATTAGTCATTACTTTCGTCTTTCTTCGGTTTACTCTGAATCCTAACTCTGTACCCATTACACTGTTGGTTCCATTTAACATGTCCTGAAATTCTTCATTTTCACGGAGGATAGCAGTGTCATCAGAGAATGTTGTCACTGGTATCCTTTCACCCTGAATTTTAGTCCCAGGCTTGAACATTTATTTTATTTTCGTCATTGCTTCTTCAGTGTATAAACCGAACGATAGGAGCGAAAGACTACACCCTGTCGTAGACGCTTTTGATGCGAGCTCTTCGTTCTTGGTGTTCCATTACTATTGCTCCTTTTTTGTTGCACATATTGTACATTATCTTTCCCTATGGTTTACAGCTATTTGTCTCAGAATTTCGAAGAACGTGCCCAATTTACATTCTCTAATGCTTTTTCCAGGTCGACATCTCCCATGAAAGTTTCTTGATTGTTCTTCAGTCTTGCTTCCAATATTAAGCGCAACATCAGAACTGCTTCATTGGTGCCCTTACTTTCTGAAACCTTAACATATACTCAGTTTTCTTTTCCATTCTTCTGTATATTATTCTTGTCAGAATTTTGTATACATAATGTAGTTATAGCACGTATCTGCTCTTGCTATCGTCGAGATTGAGTTGATAATATTCTTCCGAAAGTTTTATGTTATTTCTCAAGACTCATAGATTCTACACACCAACTTGAACAGTTACGTGGCTGTCACTTTCTGCAGTGACTTCATAAATTCCGAACTTATTTTATCGCCAGTCTTCAGAAGCTCAATTAAACTGTGACTCTAATACTGGATCACCTCTGTCTTCAACATCGATTCCCATTTCTTCCTCAGTCACGCCATCAGATATAACTTCCCCCTCATGGAAACCTCGAATATATTTTTTTCACCTATCTGCTTTAGACTCTGCTCTTAATGCTTGAATTCCCTTTGCATTAGTGCTGTTGACGCCCTTGCTTTTAATTTCACCGAAGATTGTTTTGACTTTTCTATGTTCTGAATCAGTCCTTCCGACGGCCACGTCTTTTTTTTTTTATTTCTTCACGTTATTCCTGCAGCTATTTCGCCTTACGTCCAAGCACTTTCTGTTTATTTCATTCCTGAGTGCCTTATATTTTTGTTGTATTCCTGAATTTCCCTGAATATTTATGTACTTCCTTCTTTTGTGGATCAGTTGAGATGTATCTTCTGCTATAGCTTTATTTGTCCGTCCAACTTCTGAGATTGTCTTTTTTAGAGATGTCCATAGCTCTTCAACCGAATTGCCTACTGTGGTATTAGTTATCGCAGTATCTGTAGCCTCAGAGAATTTCAACCGCACCTCACCATTTCTCATTACTTCAGTATCTCACTTCTTTGCACAGTGCTTCTTCTGTATGAATCTGTTAAACTTGAGCCTTCTCTTCATCATTACTAAATTGTGATCCGAGACTGCATCTGCTCCCCCAGCCTTACAATCCAATATCTGTTTCGGAAATCGGAAACCTCTGTCTAACAATGGTGTCATCCATCTGGAATCTTCTCGTACCTCCAGCCCTGTTCCACCCGCACTTCCTCCTTTTGTGGTTTTTGAACAGTGTATTTGATATTAATTTCTGCAATTTATTACCATTCTCCTCTCTCGTATATTCTCCCATTACTGTTCTTTCTATTCCTTCTCCTAGTCCTGCGTACCATTTCTCCATGGTTATTAGCTCATCATCTCCTTTCAAGTAATGAATTACCCGTTCAATATCTTTATATACTGTCTCTTCATCTTCTGCTTGTGACATTTATACCTAAGCTATTGGGCGCAGACCACGTGGTGATTCTGCTATTTTACAAACCTTTGATTTTATTCCTCCTGGACAATGACTGTGTTGATTATGTGTCGGCAGCACGATCATTACTGAGCTTGTTAGATCCTGTCCGTCACAGTGGTATGCGGTTAGCAACTGGTGCTTTCCATATGAGCCATGTAGACAGCCTGCTGGTGAGAGGTGGTATCTCACCACTCGGGGTCAGACACCAGCAGCTGTGGGCGGACCAAGCTTTCACAGTCTGTGAGATCCCTGCCCATACATGTTTCATAATCAACAGTTCAGGCTGTTAACGAATAAAAATGGGTAGACCAGATGGGTTACGATTGGGGGCTAGATGAAAGGACCTCCAATGGCCTCCTCCTCCAACTGGACATGGTTCCCTCTCAACAAGCAAACCCCTTCCCTCGTGGTGTGTATCCAATCCTATGATTCAGATAGACCTCTTCTGTGACCTGAAGGCGTCTATTCCCACGTGCCTATCCCGTTCGTTTCTGCATGAGCACCCAAATTCTACATGGTTCCAGACGGATCGAAAGTCAGTGACAGACGGTTTTTGCTTTTCCACGCGAATGGGGGCATGAGAAATATTCTCTGCCAAGTGTATGCAGTGTAGACACTGCAGAGTTGGTCGCCATATTACGGACTGTGCAGTTCATTAAAACTTTTGCGACGAAGGACTTCCTGATTTGTAGCAACTTCATGAACTACTTCCAAGGCATCTATTCTACCTCAAAGATCGTACGGGCGCTAACATCCAGGACCTGTTTGTTGACTTCCACAGCTTCGGAATTACAGTAGAAGTCATCTGGACATCGAGCCAAGTGGGTATTGTGTGGGAAATTAACTTGCCGACAAATTAGCTAAAGAAGCAACCACGGAAGACGAAGTTGAACGTCGAATTCTGGGCACAGACTTGAGACTGCAGCAGCGACATCAAGTTTTAAAAACCTGAGCTATGGAATGGCAGGCTACCATGACCCTCAACAGCCTGAGAGCAATCAAGGGGACCACCAAGGTGCTGACTACATATCGGCCACTCCCACCAGTTCTTTTTGCGCCAAGATGACTCCCCTAATTGCAGAGGGACAGTCATCTCACTATAGCCCACATTCTCGCAGTATATGCCCTGCTGGCTGATCTGAGACGAGCCTTTAGTGTATCTCCATACCACAGATACCTGCGGACGAGGGAATGTGGGTTTGATAATAAAATTTAACGCATTTTAACGTTCGGTGTGAGGTGGATGTAGCGAGAGCACCTCCTGCTGCAGTGTATGCCCCCATCCAGCTACTTTCTACCTCTGCTTTGCACGATTAATTATTTTGAGTATGTATTTTATTTGTCTAAGCTAATTGACGTAAGTCCGTATACACTCCATCTTCTCATCCCATTTTAGTTCCTCGCCCTATTTTAGTTGTACTGACTAGATGGCCCTTCTTCGTGTATGCTTCAGTGACGAGCTACAGTTTTTAACTGCATGGGTTGTATCTCACTTTTAACCATCTGACTTAAGCTACGGTCACTCGAATTCATCCACGACGACAAGATCACGAACCCTGGAGCTGTCGGTTCTCCTTATAATGACATTTTTTCAGTTACAGACCATATTTCTTGTGGATACACATTTGTAGCTTTAATTCAGTAGATTCCTTTGCCTTCTGCACTCTAATGCCATTGATCATTACTGATTTTTCCGCCTTTTAGGAGCAGTTTCCCACCTCAAGGGCAAGAGGTTGTTCTGAAACACGCCCCAATCCGCCTTCTTTGAGGTGACTCTTAACACTGGAAGTGTTCGGTCGCCGGTTACTACAAGCCAAGTAAAATATAGTGCAGTATGCACACAGTCTTGAAAGATATGTTACGAAAATGATAGCGAAGTATGAGATATCAAGCAGTGAAACTTAAAATTGGCGAGTAAATTTACTGAACCATTGGGAATAACCATACACATCACACCATCACCTCTATGGTTCGTGCGCGACAGAAACATATATTGCTCAGAGCAAATCTCTGCCCGGGTAACACTAGACAGATGTTATTCTAGATGGCCAGCTGTAGCCTAGAGCGGGAGGAGGCAAAAGCGTGGCACCTGCAGAATAAGTGCGCAGGTTGAAGCGCAGCCAGTTATGGTGCCAGTGGCAAGGCTGTGCACAAGTTTGCTTCTGTCCCTGTTCTTCTTTATCCCTTCTCCATAAATGTTCGTATGGGACTGCTTACATTTAGTTGTAATAAATATTGAGATAAGAACACATTTTAATTAGGTACCTTAAACATATTGACAATTTATCAGTACTAGGTATGAGCTTTCCCTTGGTACATGGTTTTTCTCTGAAGTCTTCATCTATCTGCGTGTAAACCCTTCTGACTGGTATCTGTTTAGTCGGAAGCTTTTCCTGAATACTTGCTGGAGAACTTCGGCAGGCAACCCATATTTTCATGTAATTTTTTCTTCCGCATTTACTTGTTACTCCATGGACACTTTTTACTGCTGTTATATGCACTGTCCACGTATCAGCATTTATGAGTCCCGAGTCTGACTAAGAAACTGAACTGCATCGGGAGGTTTGCAGTGAATACGGCAGTGCTGTGCCTACCTCTGCTGCGGCGGCTAGTTATGGGACAATCGACTTGCTTTTAACAACCGATTGGCCAGTCATTGGGTTCTCGTTCAGTCGGTATTCTTTAGTCTTGTGAAACTAGCCGCTGCGGCCACGTCAGCTCTACGAATACTTTCTCTCTCTCTCCAGATTTGAGTGAATTCACTTACATAACCTACTTTTTCAGCCTTTGCGGTTATTTTTGAACGTTGGCTAGGGTTGCCAACTTTTGTAAGACAAATACTTACCTTATTTCAGTGACAGATGAATGAAAAATATTTTTCTAAAACTGAAATATTTTCAAAATTTATGTTTGTATTTATTTATTTAAATTCGAGTTTTTCGAACTTCTTGCATTAAATTGCATAAATGTTGGTTTGAAAGGGTTGACAAATGGCGCAAAAGTATAAATTTATTTCTAAATATTTGAGCAATTATTTTGATTTTAATTTATCGAAGCTTTGTCTCTCTCTCTCTCTCTCTCTTCCCGCTGCACCTATCGCTGGTAATTCTCTTTCGGTAATTACTGAGGTGACGTGAACGGAAAGAAAATGACAATATATTAATTACTTGATGATACAGTCACTTGATTTTTAAGTATATGCTGTCATTTTTCGGAAGGAGTTTTTCCCGTGAGAAATTTTTGCAGTCATTCGTTAATTTTCTTCAAATTTCTTTAGTTAATACAGCTTCAGAAAATGAATCATCTTTGCAGGTACTGTATACCGCATTAGATTTATCTAGAGGATCACTTTTTATCCAGACATTTGATTTCTTCGATTCCCATGCCACTGCGCATTTCGCCATTTTGACCCAAAACACACTATAAGTGAACGTCTGTTCATAAACATGGACGAAAAACTGGAGCCAAAGGTGCCTATTAGTACTCAATAAAAAACAAATCTTGGAACGGCAATAACATTGACGACAGACGATGACAGATTGCAGTCAACAGTAATGATTTAACAGTGCCAAAACGATAGGTCCTTTCCGCTCAGAATTGAATGCGCTGGGAATCAGGCTACTCTAGTTACCGCTCCCAGCGGCCCAGATGTGTACGAACATGGTTACACACCGTTTGCAGTGATGGCTAGAGACAGGCTTAGAGGAACCAACGTGTGAATGTGAAAAGTGATTTTTTAGGCCCGTGAAATACTGTACTTGAAATTTTTCAAGGAATTTAAAACGTAAACATGTTTTTATGCATGGCTACGATTTGTACGTATGTAGCCGGTAACGTAATTTTAACAGAATACATTTACCTACCACACAAATAAGTACCTGAATATGTGCCTAAGGGCTAGATTCAAATGATTTTTAATCAGTGGACATCAGCACATCTTTCCTATAATAAGTTACTTCTTTATTTCATCTGGAATGACATAATATCCAGCAAAATTTTAATCAGTTTTAAATGATAAAAAGAAGAATTAATGTATTCCGTGCATAATTAAATGAATATGTACAGGAAGTGTTTGAAAAGGTCAGTGAATGGTCTCAGAAAATAAAGAAAACACGAATTACAAACACAATGTTTTTACTGGTCTTCAAAACAATCACCATTAGCTACAACAGACTTCTGATATCGGCTGTGAAACTCTTGGACACTGTCAGCAAACACCTCTTGTGGACTCGCTCGAAGCGCCGGGGTCACGCGTTGTTGGATATCTGCAGCATTACAGGAGATGAGACCTGGTGCTACCTGTGCGATCCGGAGACCAAGCAACAGTCAGTGGCATAGTGTTCGTCGTCTTCTCCTCCCTCAGGTATAAATCCATTATAGCTGAAGCCCGAGCTGTCGAAAAAGGTGATCAAGTCGTCGTAGTCTTCGATTTTGTCAGCCGACTTTTTTTTGAGGCGGGGAAGGCGATGAAGACCATGCCATTGACTTTCGCTTGGTCACCAGATCGTATTACTAGCACTAGGTCTCGTCTCCTGTTCAAAAATGGTTCAAATGGCTCTGAGCACTATGGGACTTAACTTCTGAGGCCATCAGTCCCCTAGAACTTAGAACTACTTAAACCTAACCAACCTAAGGACATCATACACATCCATGCCCGAGGCAGGATTCGAACCTGCGACCGTAGCATCGCGCGGTTCCGGACTGAGCGCCTAGAACCGCGAGACCACCGCGGCCGGCATCTCCTGTAATGATGTGGATATTCAAAAGCGCGAGACCACGGTGCTTCGAGAGATTCCACAAGAAGCGTTTGCTGACTGTTTCCAACCGCTTTCGCAACCGATGTCAGAAGCGTGTTGTAGTTACTAGTGATTGCTGTGAAGGCCAGTAAAGGTATTCTATATGTAGCTCATGTTTTCTTTATTTTCTGAGACCATTCACATTGTACATGGGCTATGTTAGCTTTGTCGTACCCCCTGTTCAAATGGTTCAAATGGCTCTGAGCACTATGGGACTTAACATCTGTGGTCATCAGTCCGCTAGAACTTAGAACTACTTAAACCTAACGAACCTAAGGACATCACACAACGCCCAGTCATCACGAGGCAGAGAAAATCCGTGACCCCGCCGGGAATCGAACCCGGGCGCGGGAAGCGAGAACGCTACCGCACGACCACGAGCTGTGGACGTACCCCCTGTATCTCTTCATGTCCATCCGGGGCTCTGGCTACACTCTGGGTGGTATTTGTACACCGGTTGTATACTACTGCTTCAGTTCAGCTAACGAAAGTACTGCAGACTGGTTTCACTCAAAAGAGTAAAGGCATATCTTAGGCAATTAAAACATCGCCGGCCAGAGTGGCCGAGCGGTTCTAGGCGCTACAGTCTGGAACCGCGCGACCGCTACGGTCGCAGGTTCGAATGCTGCCTCGGGCATGGATGTGTGTGATGTCCTTACGTTAATTAGGTTTAAGTAGTTCTAAGTTCTAGGGGACTGATGACCTCAGAAGATAAGTCCCATAGTGCTCAGAGCCATTTGAATTAAAACATTAAAGAGTGATCTCGGTTGAAAGAACGTATACATATAAGGGGTGGTCAAATGAAAATGAGACACATGAAAAAAAAGTGAGTACGCCATTTATAATTTCAAAAGTAATCGCCATAGCTGTTAATACATTCATTCGATTGAGAGACCAGACGGTCAATTCCTGTGTTGCAAAATGTTTGCTGTTGCCAATGGAACAATTACTGAACCGAGGCGTGCTCCTCTTCGTGTGAAGCAAATCGACGTCCGCGAATGTCTTTCTTCAAAACTCCCAAAATACGGAAATAGCGTCGGGTGCGTTCACGTTTTCAAGTTTTGATCAGAAAAAATTTAATATCTGATAGATTTTTCAGTAAACAACGCAGCAGAATCAAAAATTACGAGCCCGTGTTTTGTGTTTGTCCCGTGTGTGTGTTTTTGTTTGTTTGTTTGTTTTGACTTCGGGGCGTTCCAGGAGTAGACCAGATTAGTATACAAAAGTATTTTGAAGTGCAACTGAACATTACAGCAGAGTTATTGTGTTTACACTGAGGTGACAAAAGCTTTCGGATACCTCCTAATATAGAGTTAGACCTCCTTTTGCCGGCTTAATGCAGCAACTCGACGTGAAAAGTCGTTGGTAGTCTCCTGCAGAAATATTGAGTCATGCTGCGTCTATAGACGTGCGAAAGCTTTGCCGGTGTAGAATGTTGTGCAAGAACTGACTTCTAGTTTATGTTCCATAAATGTTTGATGGGATTCACGTTGTGCGATCTGGGTGGCCAAATCATTCGCTGGGATTGTCCAGTATGTTCTTCAGACAAATCGCGAACAAATGAAGACATGAGCGAGAAAAAGGGCTACCCCGTAAGTGTAAAACCTCAGAGATGCATGTTGCCATCTGTTGCTGGGTACGGGAACTATCAAAATTGACATTGGTCTCATCCATAAATATCACATTTGCATTATCTATAAGTTTTAACATTTGAGGGTTTGCCCGTTTTTCTGCGCATGTCTTAAACTGTGGACCAGTGATATGGCGCGCTGTCTTCCATAAAAATTCTATCGTTGTTTGGGAACATGATGTCCATGAATGGCTGCAAATGGTTTTCAAGTAGCTGAACATAACCATTTCCAGTCCATGATCGATTTATTTGAGCCAGAGGACCCAGTCCAGTCCATGTAAACACGGCGCATACCATCATGGAGCCACCACCAGATTACACAGTGCCATGTTGACAACTTGGGTCCGTGTCTTTGTGGAATGTGCGCCACACTCTAACCTTACCATCAGCTCTTACCAACAAAATGGAGACTCGTCGGACTAGGTCACATTTTCCGGTAATCTAGGGTCCAACCGGTATGACCACGAGCCCAGGAGAGGCGCTGCAGGCGATGTCGTGCTGTTAGCAAAGGCACTCGCGTCAGTCGTCTGCAGCCATAGCGCATTAACGCCAAATTTCGCCGCACTTTCCTAACGGATACTTCGTCGTACGTCCGACATTGATCTCTGCGGTTATTTCACGCAGTGTTGCTTGTGTGTTGCTTGTGTGTTAGCACTGACAATATTGCCCAAACGCCGGTCGTTAAATGAAGGCCTTCGCCCCACTACGTTGTCCGTGGTGAGAGGTAATGCCTGAAATTTGGTATTCTCGGCACACTGTGGAGTTCTGGATATTGAATTCCCTAAAGACTTGCGAAATGAAATGCCCAGTGCGTCTAGCTCCAACTACAATTCCGCGTTCAAAGTGTGTTAATTCCCGTTTTGCGGCCATAATCACGTCGGAAACCTTTTCACGTGAATCACCAGACCACAGTGCACCAGTGCACTGCCCTTTTCTACCTTGCGTACGCGATACTACCGCCATCTGTATATGTGCCTTATCGCTATCCCATGACTTTTGTCAGCTCAATGTATATTAATTCTGCATTGTGTATACAAATCAAATATAGCGATGTTATTTGGTTTTTTATGGAAGCAAGCGCCAGTGTCACAGTGCCAGTGAGTAACCAGAGATAGTAACGAAACGTACATGCAAATACCTTCTATCTGAAATTAAGCGCACTGTCTAATGGCCGAAATGGCCGAATAAAATTGTTTAAAGACAGTTATAAAGCGACTGTTAGAAATTTCTATGCAAATCAACCGCTACATTTAACCACAATCGCAGTGTTCCCCGTCCAGGTGGGATAAGATAATAAATATTCGATGTTCACTATATCAACTGCCACTTGTATTAAATTTTCATACTTAGGTTTGTGAAGTCTCTTAATCGACTGGAGATAGGAAAGAAACAGGTTCTGGATTTCCTGGTAGCACGAAAGATTTTTCGGCGAATGTAAACACTGTTACTAATAAACTTGCTGCCTGAAAGAACCCGCCTCCGTAGACTGTGCCGTGGCGCTCGACTCTGAAGTAACCAGGTAGAATCGTGCCTCCGGAAGAAATTTTCACCGCCAGAATTTGTTAGCATGGAGTGGGGGGGGGGGGGGGGCGACGTGGACGTGATGGCGTGACAGTTGCCTGATAAGCAGACGTTGCTCTAGTATCCTGCGTTGAATTTCATACCGCTCAGCAGTATCTCACTGGATAAGGGCACGTCGACTGCCGATGGTGATCCGCCTATTGTGTGGGGACGTCCAGCTCGGCAGCCTGGTGCTATTTGAGAGGAGTAGGCGGTGTGCCGACACCTGGTTGGACAGTTTCCATCTCGTCATCCTACGACACACAAATTTCGCCACACTATACACACGAACATTAGTCAGCTACACTAAACAGATACGCTCAAGACAAGACTCACAGTGCAAGGGAAGGAGCCATTGCAAACGGTGGAAGAATCCTTTCTTATTCATGTTTTTCCTTCGCATCAATAGAACAAAGACACTGTACTTGTTTCTCAACCTTAAAAACCGTTTCTGAGTAGGCGTCTGGACATTCCTCTGGCGGTCTCCCAGCCAGCAGTACCTTACGGCTCTTTCTTTCTTGGTGCGGCAGAAGCGGTAATAGCCACACACACACATATATTATAATTTTATTACTTTATCAAACGACTTCTTTTCATTTTCAGTTAGGGAAACTTAATTTTGATGTCGCGTTTGTTCTTTACGTGTAAAGACTGCACAAGAACTATAGAAGAACTTGGCCGTTTTCACCAATAAGGAAACTGTCCGATGATTTACATCTCCATGTCGCACCTCAAGCTATATTAAGAGCCGTGGTCTAAGTACTTGTGGTATCACTACCACTTCCCCTCTTCCTGTTCCATCTGCGAATGAGATGCTGTAATTCCTCTGATCTTCTCGCCTTGGTCATTTCGCGAGGTGTCTGTGGTAGGAAGTAATATGTTGTCTTCCTCTTCTGGAGGTCTGTTTTCCCGTGGTACATAAGGCGTCTCTCGTAGCGTCTGCTCCTGAAAATTGATAAATTCGTATCGCTGTCGCGCTTAGGAAGCAAACCCACGACGAAGGATTCTCTCTCTCTCTCTCTCTCTCTCTCTCTCTCTCTCTCTCTCTCTCTCTCTCTCTCTCTCTCTCTCTCTCTCTCTCTCGCACGCTCCTCTTAATCATACCTGGCCAGTGCGGCAGGCGTACGAGCTGTAGTCGAGGACAGATCGAACCAATATTTTGTTGGTCCCTTGTTAAGTAGATTCCGTAAGATTATTCCAGTGAATCTGTCTGGCATTTGCTTTTCCTACATTTATATGGTCATTGTTGCTCCGGATTGTTACTCGTAAGTATTTTTCAGTTGTTATTGTTTCCAATGTTTTATCACCATTAGTGATGTCGAACAGTAATGGGAATTTATGAGCAATACGTTAAAGTTATTGACGCCGAGGATGAAGCAACAGTGGTAGAGTGTTGTGGTGTTTGGGTGTTGCAGCTGCTGCTGGAGCACCTGGAGTGCCTGGTGTCGCGGCACGAGCGCTCGCTGAGGATGACGGTGGTGAAGCGCCAGGCGGCGGCGCAGTCCGGCGTCTCCAGCGAGGTCGAGGTGCTCAAGGCGCTCAAGAGCCTCTTCGAGCACCACAAAGCGCTCGACGAGAAGGTGACCCGCACTTTTATCTCATCCTAGTCTACAATCTGCACACTAGCATTCTTCTTCTTTTTCCTCCTCCTTATCCTTCATCTTCACGGGGTCGGCATGTTAATTACTGGATTTGTCAATAAGGGTGATCAGATGCCCTTCCTGTCGCCATATCTCCCCCTCTCCCCCCCCTCCCCTCCCCCCCCCCCCCATTCCACGGGACGGAATTTTTGTACTCCAACTGTGAGAGAGCGAAAGTTTTCTCGTAGTCAAGTCTGCCGATCCGGCTCCGGCGTATCTCCCCAAATCCCGAAAGTGACGTGCTGGTCACAATTATTATTGTCAAAAAATACGCCTTGCTATTTTCTTCCGGATTAACTACTTCAAACTGCTTGCAATTTAACATAATTTACGAAGAAAATATTTACAGCGAAGTATGCAATCCGTGTGCATTACCCTAGGCGCGATTCCAAGGGGAAGGGGGACGGGATTGGCTTAAGGAGATCATTACCCCCCTCCTCTTCCCCCCCCCCCCCCAAAAAAAAACATTTTGCTAAAAGAATTTAGTTTTATCGATATTAATTTACAAATTTTATTGGTAACTTTCGGAGAACACAGTATTTTGATAACGAAGATAAGAAATTACAAGCTTCGTTGAAAACAGGATAATTTTTAGTTGCATTTCTGAGTATTAGCCCATGTGAATTGCTTTTCGGCCTGACTGGCTGTAGAAATCATTCCAGCCAGGAAACCGCGTCAATTAAGTGGATGACGATACCTGCTGCCAACCCCGTGAGTCCACAAATGGAACGGACAAATCACAGGAAGGGGCCAACATCCTCCACTAAGGGAAAAAAAAAAAAAAAATACTGGAAGACTGACTTTCCCGAAAGTTGGTGAAAAGGACAGAATATATGCTTGCATAGCCATAGTCTGAAGACTTCGGTTCACCATTATAGAGCTTAGTGAAATAACAACAGTGAATGTACACTTCAGTTTTCTGCCGTGTAAATTGTGAAGATGTGAAAATTTATTGTTAAAATGCCTCAAACAGTGCGATGTCACGCATAGTTCTTAAATTATTGGATAAATGCTTTTCACATGTTGTATTTATTTAAACTGTAATTTCGCAGACATTATACTCATTGATGTTTGAACCACTGATGTAAACAATTTCTATAAAGTGTTTCAATTCAATAGTAGTACGTTATTTTTTAAAACTTAAGCTTTCGTAGCTCGTTAATGCGGTTGTGACGGCAAGGTATAATGGAGGGCACCAACAGCGAATTGTGAACGCCCCTCACACACACACACACACACACACACACACACACACACACACACACACACCGCTGTAACATAATAAGAAATCATATCGTGACCAAGGTTGTAATGTACGTACGTATAAATTCAGCTTCCAGTCACAAAATAACTTTACTTAAATTATACACTTTGACATTTCAGATCGTTGGGATCTATCTTCAGATGCTTCATTTGTAATCAGTTGCTTGCATCTGGTGTAAAGAAAATGTATACGTGAATTCCGGTGGCAATAATTAGAACAAAGATGTTTTTCGTCGCGGCAGGATCTTCTCATAAAATTTCAGTCACCAACTTTCTCCCAGAGTCTGAAAATATTTTTTTTGCGAACATCTGCATAGGAAGGAATGATTATCACAATGAAATAAGAGAAATTAAGATTTAATTGTTGGTTTTTCCCGTGCGCTGTTCGAGAGTGGAATGGTAGAGAAGCTTGAAGGTGGTCCAATTAATCCTCTGCCAATCACTCGATTGTGAACTACAGAGTGACCAAGTAGATAAAATATTACTACAAAAATGATTTGTGTTGGCAGAAAGAGTACTTACTAATGCAGCAACGGAAATTAACTCTAGGAACATGGAATATCGCTTAACGTGAAATAATACGTTATTATGTTACATTATGCTATTTTGTGTGTTTGTGGAGCTAGTTAAGGTTGCTACGCAGGGAATAAATGCTTCTACCCATAAAAATAACTTACTTTCGCATTACTATTCAGTTTGTGTATTGTATTTAACATTAGGTTTGTTAGTACCTGATGGAAGCAACTGTATAAAAAGAAGCGCATGCAGATAGGTCCACGGGATACGGAATTTCATATTGCATGATTTAAATGGAACTACATTATGATTCAATCCGCAGTTTAAATTTAATTACCGAAGTCAAAATTCCGTGTCTAGGTGTGGATGACACTTACTGACCATGACTATAACAGTTGAATATAGGAAACTGTGTATTTGAAGTCGCCTCTGTTCTAAAAATTTATGTGCATGTACCTTTTATTAGAAGTAATGTTAAGATATTATATTTTGTTCGGGTTGAAAGACTCTGTTGGGATCCGTTTTTGATTCCCAGGCGTCCTTCATCGAAGTAGTATAATTTCTGGATCTTCCATAGAATCTGTTATTTAACTCACATCGTTTTACGCCGTATAGAATGAGTTTCGCTCTCCGATGAAGTTCTTGTCGCTGGATCCCGATGGCTTGCGAGGTTTCGGTATCACCGTGTACATTGTGCGGTGTAGAGAATGCTAGAGAACTGCATGCGTGGGAAAGACAACGGAATTTTGTAGGGCACCAATCTTCTGAGATTTATCAGAATCCCAGTTAAAGCGTATGAAAAACAATAAGGTTAATGTATTAACTGTCAAGAAAGATTACTTAGTGGTGGACTTGTTCTGCCTTTGGTGACGACAGAGTCCAACGCAACAGATTTAGTGTAACTGGCATGCTCCTAGATATGGCTGTACGTAGATTGTCGGACGAAATTTTGCATATAATGTCAACGAAGGGAGGTCGAAAGCCGTCACGACGGTCTTCAGCGGAAAAGAAGAAGGAAATCAGAAACATAACTACAAGAGAGCCACGATTACAGGTAAAGTAAAAATGAACTGGAATATAAGTCTTTCCTGAAATACACACACACACCTTTAAGGCGATTGGGAACCAGCACTCAGGCAATAGCAAAAATTTAATAAAATTAAGAAACTCAACTCAAATATAATGTAATAAACTATGCTCCAACATTATCAAACCAACTATCACTGAAAATACGAAGGTGAATCAAAACATAAGTCGTTTTTATTCAAGAAATGAATTGTGAACAAAATATGCGTATGTTTTATACAATGCACTGTCACAACAGCATGAAACTTTTGGGCACAAATCCGTCGTACGGATGGAAGATGGTTTCATTTCCGCTCGGGTCGGGGAAAGATGTGGAAGGGAAATGAATTGGCCGTGTTCTTCCGAAACAAGTATTTGTCTTCGTAAATTTTGGGAAACGGCGACAAAACTTAAATCTGGGTGATGGGGCATCAATTTGAATCCAGGTCCTCTCGGATGCGAATCCACTCTCTCGGCCATAGCACAGCGTTCCGCTGAGAGCGCTTTGCACTGCAGCAGGTGCAGATGGCAAGCTTGTTGCAGGACCGTACCCGACTAGAACCGCGCGCAGTTATGCGATTTTTGTCGGCCACGGAATTGTCCACGGAGCATGGGAATCGTGAAATGTAGTGACAGCTGTGTTTCGCTGAGACATGTGTTGAATTTTTTTTACAAGAATTCAATAAAGCACGAAGAAGAATCATAAACAGAGAGCGTCCTGGTCGCTCGGGATTTTCCTTTTTCCCTGTGATGTTTGGAAGCAATCCGTAAATATCATTATGGCGTGTGTGTTGGCTTGTTCTGAAGGAATCGCTTCAGTCATTCGTAAGCGGTTGAATTATTTTAAGTTGTGTATCGGAGCAAGGATGTAACAGAACGGGCCCATCCTTGCAGCACTTCATGCGTAACATTAGAGGAGAGGATTTCCTAATGCAGATCATTACAGGTGTGAGTTATGGGCGAGAGTGATCCTCCATGGAAAATGGAGCATCCTTCCTTCCACACACCCCCCTCCCGAACGGAGAAAGATAAACTAGTTAACAGTGGTGCTACCTATACGGAAGGTTATGGTGAAACTGCTTCCCCATTTATTTTATTGCCGCATTCCACTGTACAACTCTGTGGGAACTACGACAGGCGCTACGCAGCAAAGGGCCTGGACTCGTGATTGATGTAGCTGATTGTGCCCGCTCTCCCACAGCAAGGCCAACGCAAGGGTTATTGCGAACATTTCATTGGGAACTTCCACCCTACTGTCACGACTAAGCCCCCAGGAATTTTGATTCTTTAGCCCCTTTAACACATTCATCGCTCAGCGCATTCAGTTGAATTGCACGCGGGCCCAAATAAAACTGTCGGAGCGCCGGAACGTACATGGAGCGATAAAGGTGCGTTGTACTAAGTGCGACAGCGACGGACACCCGCGACGAAATAGGCTGCCCGCTCGCCCAGCTATACGGCGACGCGACAGAATTTCGTCTTTGGTCGCCGCTGTTTTCCCAGGTGCGGCCCATGCGCAGCTGTGACACCAGCGGCAACTGAATGGAGGGAAGCGCCGTCGACTTGAATCTGATTTTGAACTACTTAGATATTTTACTACAAGAAGAAAATGATACGGTCATATTATCGTGGCTCCTCAACTTGATGATGATGAAGATGAAGAAGAAGAAGATGATGATGATATTGCGGCACATTACAGTGAAGGTTGTTATAATATTTTTATTAAACCTTGTAAATGACGACACCAAATTCAGACTTTTTTAGGTTAGTTTGCGCATATTTTGCATCTTACAGAAAAAAAGCAACCTGTTCAAGAAAACCGTCTGTTCAGTTGAAAAGCTCGCAGTGACGCTTATTTTATTCAGTAATACACAAATTGTTGGATAAAATTATTAAAATAATTCTTCTCTTTGTCACAGCTCTACTTGTTTAACAACTCTTAACTTTTATCACATCATTGAAAGTTAAGTAATTCGTCATTTATTGTTAAGAACGAATGTTTTCAGATGGTAATTGAACCCCTTCCGCTACATGCCGTCACATTTCTCCTTTAAGGTGAAATGGGTAAAACGTTTGGAAAATAGCTATTCATAAACACTTTTCATATAATTTAGGTATTAACTTCTATATAGTACTGAATCACTTTGATAAAAGCCTTTATTTACCCTCCCACCATCGACAGGTTTACAGCAACGAAGAGAGACAACTTAATATAAACTCTATTCATTAAAACGGCAAGCTACTTTTAAGAAACTTACAAAATGTAGCAAAAAGTTCAACACTTTTATTTTATAATGCGCACTGCCCTACCATTCTCAAATAATATTAGTTGTTCTCACACTTTTAAGCTTCTTATTTTTCAGTTTTATATTCATCATTTAATTTCTAAATTCCATATGCGTTTTTTGACTGAACTAAAGTAGTGGGATGGGGTGTTCTCATAGTCATACCCACGCTCACTAAAAAAAAAATTTAGACATTTCTTCGTTGGCGCCTCTAAGTATTTTATTTTCAGTTCTGCGGATGCTTTCTTCCTTTCAGTCTGTCTATTTTTTTCTAGCACCAGATACATCTTATCCTTAACACTCATTTTCTTCCTCTTACGTTAACTCGTGTCATTGGGATCGAGACCTTTGCTTATCTGCACGGAAGTTGTATGTCCATATGAAACAGTTAATGGAGCTTGTGTGTCTCTCATCTCATGCTCTCCCAGGTTAAGTGGTATGGGTACAAATTCTGTATTGTCTCTGGAATCAGTCACAACGTCTGAAACAGTACTGTTGGGCTTTTCTTCCGACTGAAAGAGTCAAATATTCGAGGCAGATCTGCAACAATGTATTTTCTGTTTTTTTCGTCAAATGTATCAATACAGTGCTTGCAGAAAGCTTAGGGACACATCTAAATTTCGTTGAATCCACGTGTGTCACTTAAGTAACAATATTTCAGTCAATGTTTCACATGATATTATGTATCTGAATTATGAGTTTATAGTTGAAATTTCTCTGCTCTAGTTCTAACACTTTGAAGATTTAATGTTTGTTTTGTAAACAGAGCTAAAATAGCCTGTTTTCCCAACTAAAAGTTTTCTTTCTCTAAAACTACTTGTTCTACTACTAATAAATTTTAAATTAAACCGTATCAACCACAAGAATAATAATACAATATGGGAAAAAATTCCTACTGATTTGGTTACCTCTCAGTCAAGATTATTTTTAAATTACTCTGTAGGAAATACTGCAACAAGCAACAGGTTTTCTTGAAATGATTTTATTATACCCTTACTAGTTTCGGACCTGAGTCCATCGTCAGACGGTAGGTTTAACTTCTTTCACATTTGTGTCATCCAGAAAAAGGGCTTCTCAGGATGATACAAATGTAAAAAAAGTCAACGCTAGCATCTGACTATGGGCTCAGGCCCGAAACTGGTAATGATATAATAAAATCATTTCAAGAAAACTTGCGGCTGGTTGCAGTATTTCTTACACTGTGATTTACAAAAACAGCTGCAGTGTTCACCAGCCAAAATTGATAGGATAATAAGATTATTTTTCCCCGGTGAATTCGGTGGCAAAATTAGTCAGTTTCGATCCACGATAACTACCGATTTGCAACACTTAGACTAATACTGACCACGCATTTCTTATCTCCGTGCCTTTGATTGTAATGGATCCACAGTCAAAACGGGTCTTAAATGTTGCCAATTGGAAGTCGTCGCGGAAAGAAACTGATTCGAGGTAAAATTTTGTTTGAGAGGCGACGAAACGAGTAGTTAGTATTCGTATGATTTCTATGCTGTAATAAAACGGCAGTAAAAATGTCATAGATGTAGGAGTAGCGATTTTCGAGAAAGATAAAATTTATTCATAAGAACGGAATTTTTTATCGTTAGTATTTGCACGATCTCTATGCTGTAATAGAATAACAGTAAAAATATCATAGCTGTAGGAGTATCAGTTTTCGAGAAAGGAAATATTTCAGTCAGCAAAACAGGATTTCGTAGCTCTGTTTACATAACGGTAAAACTTTCCATTAATAGAGCTACAGCAGTGAAACTTAACTGAAAACTAGTAGTTAAGATGTATAATATCATCATGTAAAACATTGACTGAATCCGTACGTGTCCCTAATGTAACAGCATTTCAATGAAATTTACGCCTGTCCTTAAATTTCCTGCAAGCGCTTCAACAGCCCAGATTATTTTTCCCGGAGGCAAAGAAGCGAATACTACCGGCAGAGGAAAGTAGTACGCTTAAAATCAAGAAATTACACGTATTGTCTTCAGTGTTGAACCGTACCCAGGGAAAACTAATGATCATACAGAACCCATTTCTTTTGCTTCGCTGAGACATTTGATCCTGTTCCAAGCATTCTCTCTCTCCTATTTCTACGACATGAGGCAGTAATGTTTCTCCATATGCTCTTGAAAATATCACTTACATGCCGTGAAATATAGACTTATAACAGCGGCCTAGCTTAATTATCTTTTTTCAAGTTTTTAGCAATAAGTGAATCTTTCCCATCTCTAGTTTTTTCCTTCCGAATCTCTACAGAATACGTCAGCAACATTGTGGAAGAAGTACTGTTCGCATTTGTCTACAAACTTTCTTCTGTTCATTTCCAGTTCCTTGAACAGAAAACTTTTGGAATAAGCATAGGAATTTTCGACCAAGTAACATTTTCCTACAGTGATGATACTGGAGCAAAGCTTCCTTGTACTTACGATGCTTTAAATCTAAAGACACTGATGCTGAGAGACTTAACTCAGAGTATTACTTTCTGTGAGTGTCTCTTTGTTGTGTACTTTGCGTAGACATTATGCGACAACGCTATGTAGAACACCTCAGTCGCAAGTCACCGGTGCATTTGTCCGACGGCGTCCGCATCAGCCGCGTATCGCAGCTCAAACTCAAAACTGCGCATGCGCGAGCGGGGAGCCCGTTTCGTCGAAAGGGACGAAACACCACTGCAGGTATGGTTACGGAAGTGTCCTACATGGGCGACGTCCGTGGCGCTGCCTGTTGTATGCTACAACTAGCGACGTTTGAATTCAAACGTGTATGTATTTTCTCGCTGCAGCACGCGCGACAGCCACATGTCTTCTTGGCGAAGCATTGCAGCATACGCGACGGCAGCTATGAGTTTAAGAAAACTATTCGGTGAAAAAAATTGATTTTTCCGCCTCTTATAGCTTTATCTTTGCTGGATAAAAGTCTGAATTTATTTCCGTTATTTTCGTCATAGTTACTGTGCTGCACGAAACTGAGCACATGGCTCCACGAAATTTTTAAGAATTTGCAGAGGTAAAATCACATTCGTAGACTTCAAGTATAGTTCATTTAAGGCCATACATTACTGCGTATGAAATGTAAACAATATATCTAAATTTTATTTAAAGTTGAGAGCGGAATGATATCTCTTTTCATTCTTGAGACATTGGTTGTTATATCCACGGGCGTTTCCTGCGCTTCGGGAATGAAGTGGTCGTAAAAATCGTCGTATCTCATAAACGGTTCAAGATATCGAAACGATGTTTTTTGGAAATGACAGCACGCAGAAAGGGCTATTTTATCGTGTGATTAATCACGATACGTTTTTGTAAACGCGTGAGCAGAGCGAGAACAAGACACATTATTAATTACACCAAGAGGTTTTGTCCAAATTTTGATAGCCAAACAAAGAAACAGGCAGACGTAGTATCAAAGTGACCAGCGTGAGGTCTAACTGCTTGAAAGTAATCAGGGTAACTAAAGAAAACTTAATTACTGAGTTGAGGAAAAATTGAAATATTTCATGGAAAGCTCCTGCAAAGCTATGTAAATGAAGTGTGAAAAAGTTCATCTGTTCAAGACCTGCCTATTTTGCACATAAAAAGATACATTGGTGCGGTATTTAAACGTCAAAACGGCTTCCTTCGAATCAAGAACCAAAGAGAATTTTCGAGAGCAGAAGACATTAGGAAGGCAAACGAGGAGTAAGTTAGATCGTGCTTTCCGAATAAAACTTGAAAAAAAAATGAAAGCAATTGGTCAAATATTTTGTGAACTGATTTGTGTATAAGAACGAACTAGATCAGAGAAATATCCTACGTGCCTTTGCATGATGCTCTCAATCACGAACAGAAAATCAAGCGCATCAAACGTTTCCCTAATATTTTTTATTTCATATTTCTATACAAATCATTTCACAAAATGTTCGATTTTATCTTAAAAAAAATTGTTTGCTTTACTTTTACAGACTACTTAGATTAACTGAAACGCTTGGCCTTAACACTGACTGCTGACGAATTACGTTCGCAACATCAAATATCTGTAAAATGTATGACACAACGATACGAGACGACATCAAATGGTGTCGGAAGTTAGCACTACATTTGCTTTTAGAAACAAGTACAATAAATGGTCACATCGTGTACCAGAGGGCCACAATTATAAAAATAGAAATAAAAAAACCTCGGGAATGTCTCTGTACCGAATGGTTGTCTGAGGAAAATGCTATGCTCGGCAGTAATAGAAATAGAACAAGGAACGTGTCCCACCATTTAGAGAATCGTAAGAATCAGCAGGGCAAGCCTGTACGAGGGATGTGCGACGTATGTTGCTAGAACAACAGGCAAACACGCAAAGAAAAATGTAAAAACAATTATGACCTATTGTTCCACTTGTCCAGAATCACCTCAAATGTTGTAGCATGTTTTAACGATCATCACGCGGAACAGTATACTGTAATACGTTATCCTAAATGTAACTGAAGAAAAGTTAGTGTTATGTGTATATTTTTGGTATGCTTATGTTGTAGATCCTATAGTTATATTTAAGTGATTATTTCATTAAATTCCTTTGAAAATTCGAACTACAAATCCTATTAACTTGAACAATAAGAGTGTCACCTATATGTGGGTGTCGGGCCCCCCACGGAAGCTTACCCGTCACCCAGATGTGGGGGAAGCGCGACGAACGTGTTAAAAAGAACAGCCCAAGAGCTCACTGGTTGGAAGTGGCAAGAATTGTTTACTGCAGGTGTTCGAGACCTTGTCAGTGTTTAAATGTGGAGGACGAGTATGTTGGAATGTTAAATAATTCGCCAGGGTCATGCCGCTAACATATCCATTGACGGGGGTCTCTAACAACCCACCTGTTACCGCAAGGGGGCAGGAATGTAAGATTTTAGAAAATGCTACCATCTCATGTGTGATGTGGTGTCCACAAAAGCTCTTCGGTAGCTTATTCATGTAACAAACCCCCTTGGCAGATTTTACTCTGTCCTCAAACTACCGGACCACCGTACTAAAGGCAGCACGAAACTTAATGGATAAGCAGAACCTGTCTACTAAGTGCGGAAAGGTAAACTTGTGAAGGATCCGTAGGCAGTCGCTGGTGACTTGTGAGGGAGCGCTTGCAGCTGATGTAATTCCGTTGGGCGGCGGAAGCGTCCGCGCCAGCAAATTGCCTGATTAGCGGTAAGTGGTGTTTTAACAGCCATTAGGCAATGTCGAGCCGACACATGCGCTTCTGGGCTGCCGGCAGAGCTTCTTAATCCACCATCAGAATCTCTACCCCAAGTTCGCCTTCCTCCTAAATGACTGACTTTTCTCTCTTCCAGGGTCGTAGAAACGCGTTCCTTTTTTTCCTTTGGCATTTCATGTTAGAATACAGTAATGAGCATTATTGCGTTATTTATATTGTCAGAGAAGCAAGTGGCGGGAAAAAAGTGGCTAATCTGAAGGACACGTGTTAGCGCCCTCTTTATCATGTGTGGGTCTCCTTCTGAAAGTACCTCTTTTTTCTTCTGTGGCAACGCCCGTATTGTAAATGTACAAGACAAGATATTTTAAACAATAGAGAAGTTGGTAACGGCCCTAGACTTCCTCTACCAACCATGAAAGGAGCCAACTCAAACAGTGTACGCTAAAAATTTGTGTGTTTTTATTCTGAGGAACGGTAAGGTAAAAAAGAAGTTTGAACCTCTTCTGCGAATCAATCGAAACGGTACAAAATATGTAGAGGTTATGTTGGACCGCACCTTGTCTTTTAACTGTCTTGGACGCCAAGCTGAAAGTCGCTCCCACAAGTAACGTTGGGAGCAGTTTAACAGAAACAGCCATGTGAACACAATTAGAAACTTTGAGGAATCGGTGCAGCTGGTATACATGCTCCGTTTTATATACATCGTAGCAAGCGTAGACAACAGTTTAATAGGTTTGACGTCTGCAGGAGGTCGGGCGAATACAATATATCAAGAATATTAGTTCAGTTCAGTAAAAGACTTTAATACGGAGTACTTGTCTTTAGTATAAATCCATGTCCATATGAGGGACGATATCTATTTACACTCACAGAGCACAATGGTAACGTTCTTGTACTGAATAATACTGTAGTGTAACGTCGCCACAGTTTGTCTTGTACTGAATGACAGTCAGATATCACTTTCATTTAGCTATGAACTTTAGTACACAGTTTTGACTAACGACGCTAGCTCGCTGCCAGATATGAACTACACGACGCTACTGTCAGAGTAGGCATCAAAGAGTAGCGTAAGTAGACTTCCCGCAGCGGCGGCGTATCGAACCTTTTGAGGGCGCGTCTTCGACGCCGTCTGTCATTCGTGGTTGCGTCTTGCGGCAACTGTCCTTCGCTTGCGGTTCCGTCGTGAGGTACAAACTTTAACATGGGACCTCAACCCTCAGACAACACCACAGACTGTATGATACAGAGTCCAGTACACCAAAACAGTGGCGGTTGCTGTCAACGAGACGTGCCGTATCCTTATAGCCAGTGTACGATCCACTACAAAAGGGAGGACCATCAGAAACTTGTCCTCTTTCTAGTTACCAGTAAGCACGTTCACGATGAAAGTGGAACAATTTCTTGAGACAACGGTCGTCAGACACACCAAACGAGACTACTAACGTGGCGTACGACAGCCCAGCATCGGGGAAGATGTCTGGTACGTGATGGAGGACTCGCTCATGGTTTCCCTTGAAGTCACCCCCAACCGAATCCGTTCTGGTGGCACGTGGAGCGACACTAACCCCAGTGATCGGGTCTGTTTTTTGCGAGTGTGGGGCTGAGCAGACCTCAGTCCACTCCCCACAGTGTTGCTCATATCCCAGTCTCGTGCACCTTAGAGAACTTAGCCAAAGTTCCGAGATTGACAACTGCAAATGATTATATTTTGTCCATGTCATGCGGAATGAGCTCCACTTCTTTATATAAAAAATTATATAGCATTTCTTTATTATAGATTGTTTATGAAGCGTGCTTTGAAGCGAAGTATTCGTTCCACTTGTTTATTTTATTTTTTGGTTGAGAGACAGAATTAATGTAAATGCTACCTATGACGCTGTGCAGCAGACGTGGGTAATCTTTGGTGACAGTCGGACATGATTCACGTCCCTCCCTTAAGCTCGCCGGCCGCCTCATCACGTGACGCTACACCAGCGCTTTTAGCGCATCAAGTCAAAACTATAGCCTGCGTGACGTTAATGTTTATGGGGTGATGCACCGATATCAATGGCACCCATTTTCGGTCATTTTATGTTCACCCCATCTTTATATTTTTATATGTATCTGCTCGTCATGAACATCGTTTCATACTTCAATGTTTAACAGTAACTGCCTTAAAATTTCCGTTACAAAAGAAACAGTGTTCGAGACACCTAAATACATGTAAACATCTGAAGGTGAGGTGGCAGGCATCTTGAAGTGTCATCATGGAAAAATAAACACCTGTAAAAGCAACTGGTTCCAGCTAATCAATTATAGGTTGTAAATTACCTTCAATTACCACTCTTGACGAGTTCTAATACGTGCACAACCGAGAGAAATTTACTATTGTTAGTTTGAGATAGAATAGAAAAATAAAATGCGGCAGTGAGATAAGCAATCCCGGGCGAAAAAGTTGTTAGGAGTAACTTTGCGGTTTTTGGCCAAAGGCATGATATTCGGTAGTTTGAAATTAAGTATGTTAATATCCACAAACACTAATAGCAACCATTTTTTACATATTTGTCCAAAAACACTTTTGATGACTGATCGCATAGCCGTGCGATGTTTCTGTGACACTAAATAAGCTTTCACTGATCTGCGTCATGAGCCACAAACCCGAGCCGAGCGGCGGTGGAAACATACGAAAATGCGTCCCCGGCGGAGTACAACACGAACGCCTCTCTCTCTCTCTCTCTCTCTCTCTCTCTCTCTCTCTCTCTCGAATTTCTTCCGCGGGTCGGACACCTTCAGGGTGAAAACTGTACAGATGGTACAGGATCGTAAACAGAGATTTTTAAGATAAATAACAAATGGTCAAAGGTGAGTGCTTAGTTTCTTAACGTCGTGAAGAACTGAAGCCTTGCAACAACAATATAAATTCTTAACATCTGTCCGAAGTGGCTAATGCCAGTCTCAAAGCATGCGTTACAGTAGCGGATAAAATTTTGACGCAAATATCAGTGTTACCTCTCATTCCAGTGGGTCAGGCAGCTAAGACCTTGTCCTACAGCTTCTACTTGGGTTTTCTACACCAGAAACCTCAAGTAATGCCATAGGAATGGCATCAGACGATCGCGCTAGTCATGGAACTACAGAAGGCATTTGTTTCGTATGAAACGTAAGCAGTTCACAGACGCATTCTTCGTACGCTTTGCTCATTCAGTACCTCCTATAGCCTTATATTCAGTTTTCCGTTTAGGTTCCTCTACGAGACTGCACAAGTTTGAGCCTGAAGGAAGCTTTTTGCAAAGGTAAAATCTGAATTAACTTAGATACCTCACAACAGGTTTCTTTTTCGTGTAGGTGGGTCATATACTGAAATTTTCGGATGTTACCAGCTTTGCACCGGTGTAATACCTCGTGATATAGGTACAACTTCTGCGTTGAACTTAACCAACGCATCAACAGTCGTCAGAGTGCCTAAGCTCTTGGTACCACGTCTTCTAAGAAGGAACCCCTTGAGTAAGAGGTCGCAAATGGCCAATGATGTTTACGACATTCGACGCCCCACGTATTGGCTACCATGCGACCACAATAATGGCAACAAGGAGAGGCAACTGGAGGTGTCCAATGCATTATGCACATAAAATTGGGCGTGACGTAGATTAGTGATTTCAAGGGAAACAGTTGATGTTTGCGTTACTTGAAACAGTGCAACATAATTGGGAGACATAAGACAACGAAATTTCAAACAAAGCATCAACTTAACGATGTACAGCAAACTACGGAATCGGCGCGAAAATTTGTAGATGCATTCGGTTTCTTATCACTCAGTTATATCAGTATGATTCTATATGCATTCGTTAAAAGTGGATACCTAGCTGAACGTCCTGCACGGTTTGTAACTCCCAAGGAGTTCGCCTTCGATTTTGATGATGAGAACATTTATGATCGCTGAGGCGCGCCCTTTTTCTTTCGGTGTTCATGATGCATGTTACTAGTTCGTTTTGAACATTTCTTGAATGTCGATGATGTCCATTTTGGGAACTGTAATACATACATTCCATAGAACGTTGATCTCTGCACCTTCCGAACATTCATTTTCTGTCGCCCTCCTGATGCATATGGCGAGTCATTAGCAGCTAATATTCTTCCTGTAATAACTGCTAACACAACACTTTTAAATGAGCCTAACTAACTACTGAGCTTGCGACCTCGCACTCAGGGGTTTCTTGTGTAAGTCTACCAAGTGAACCAACAAAAGTGCTCAGTCGGATTCAGATCAACGAAGCACATCGCCCACGGCAATCTAGTCGTATCATCACCCCGTTTTATGGCGTTCACGAACTGAGTTATGCATTCATAACCATTGTAATCTGCAATAAGGAAGGACTTGCGCATGATATCAGTATAGGGCACAACAAAAGTCCGAGGTCCATGTCGCCATTTGTGTATTGCTTAACTTATTTATTTATTGCTCAGATTTACAAAATATGACTTACGAATAAAACATTATGGAAGATAAAGTTGTGACTCATATGTCTCGCGGAGATTGTAATTCCATCAGCGTAACAATAAATTTATGAAATAGTCGCAGTTAATGACAGTGTATTTGAAATGAAAATAAATAATAAAATAAAAACAAAAATGAAAGTTTTTCTTTAATGTTCAACGACGTGGCGTTCTTTTAATGCCCTTCCGTTTGTACCTGCCTCGCTATTTCTTACAGTTTTGGTTACACCGACTGGAATCATGTATGTATTAAATGGTATGAGTATCTGTCCAGCTAGTGTGTGTCTCGGTATTTCTCGAACCAGTACAACTTGTAACGTTGGATTATTATCATAATGCTTGTTTACGTATCCGTTACGTGGTGGGGTTCATAAAATGCTCTACCCAGCTTGCAGAAATGCCACGTCTTATCGATACTACAATTTATGAGGAAATGTCTTTTCACTTTCCTCGCATCTCTGACATTGGTTAGCCCACCTCGCCTCTTCTAAAGTTGTTTCATAGGTCTCGTCCCGATAGCCATCTTCCCCATTTAGGCACAGGATTCGGCGTGCAAATAATTAACTGCGCTAAACTGAAGAGGCAGTGTGGCGAAAATCCAGTGCTGCAAAACAAAGTTATCAGACATAGGATGTCACTTGTTTTTTTTTTTTTTTTTTTTTTTTTTTTTTTTAGTCATTCACTTTCAGTGGTAATCAAGAAACGCAAGTTTGTAAACACTTTGTATCTATCAAAACATGCGGTGCGTGTTAGAAGTCTGTTCTGTGTCTAATATGAAGTACTCCGTGATACAAATTTACTTGTGCAACGGTAGGAATGTGGTGGAAATGTATTCTGTGACAAATCTGAATCTCTCAATTATACAAGTTTGTGCGTGCAATGTGGGAATGCGGCGAAAACTACGAACGCTATCTGCTGGATGAAAACTTTGAAGACAAGTACTCCAAACCGGCATTTCACAATTAATAAGTAAAAAATGCACCACATGTTCTAATGAAAGCATGAAAGCCGTCTGACGATGAATTGTAATGATTCGAAACCGGTAACGGTACATTTTGAATAAAGGAATTTAAAATAAATTTGTGGCTGGTTGCTGTCTCAACACCATCAACATTTGTCTTCAAATAACAGCCACGGTCTCCAACCATGTCATCATATGACAAAATTGCATAACGCAAGTAATGACTCGATTTATGTGTATTGATTATGTTCATTCATTAAATCAAATTAAGCGGAAGCTAACTATGTGCAGGGTACCCCAACGAGGACACAGTCCAATGATCCACGGTGTTACAAGATGTTCAAAAATTCACACGACCGTTCACTAGCACTGTTCGATACGACAAATGATTTTCGGTAACCCGTTACACTATACCATCCAAAGAGCGTGTTGCATTTGTTCGTACGTGTTATAAAACTTTTAGTGAGTTTATACAGAAAACCGTTTTGCGACTCACTGTTAATTGCGACGAATAATCATCGGCATCGTATTAACTTGACCGTCTCGACGTATGCTGCCTCGCACGTTACCGGTAGAAGACACTTAGTGAATTACAGTCAGTGTTTCCAACGCTTATCAATTAAATTACCCACCCAGGATCGTCAGATTACACGATTTTACCTCAAAATACCGACCGTTTCAAAAATAGTTGCAGAAATGCTTACATACAAGAAAAAAACTATAAATTACATGAAAAATTAACAGTTAAACTAATACGAGTTTCCTGGTGCTGCCGTACACTGCTTCTCATCTTTTCTCTCGTCGATCCGAAAGAAACACATCTTCCTTCAGCTTGTATCACTCTTTTGCAGCCATCAGTGCTACCACTGTTTCAGTTTTCGGTCTTTTCCTATGAGCCATTTTCAAGTTTTTAAGGGTAATGAACACTCGTTCCACTGAGACATTTGAAAAGGGAAAGCAGAGAAGGAAGATTGCTTTTTGCAAATTTGAGAAATTTGGAATTTTGGCTGTAGATATCGTATCAAAAACTTTCTTTCAATATGCAGTGGCAGGTTTAGATACAGCTAATCCAAGTTTCTCGTGCTCCAGCGTAACACGAGTTTTACATTGAGAATGCAGCTGCTGACAGTTAATTAATTCTCGAAGAACAGGAAACATTTCTACGATTGGTAACAAGGATTTAACAGCGTAGTAGGATTGGGCTACACTAGGTCGCACTGCGGAAATCGTTTCAAAAATGGTGTCTGAGAAGTCAAATCGTCTTTTGATTTGTGATGCAAACTCTACACAGAAATTCAAGCTACTTTTGTAAAACCAGTTTATGTTCTGTTGCTGCACGTCCGTGTTGAGTCCCTCAAATGTTTCCTGTGCAGTGATACCCAAGTTTATCTTATCTAATCCAACGAAGTGCCTTGGATTTGCATGATCTAACAGCAAAATTGGAATTGTCTTAATAAAATCAAAATTAAGAAAATTAGAAATTAGAAATTTTAGCATTTTTTCCTCTTCTGACTTTTGTTTGTGAAGGAGGGGGACGTACTTTGAAGAAAGGTATTAAAATATGTAAGTGAGCTCCTAGCCACCATTAGATAAGCAGCAGCCAGCAGCAAGTTCAAATGGCTCTAAGCACTATGGGACTTAACATCTGACCTCATCAGTCCCCTAGACTTACAACTAATTAAACCTAACTAATTTAAGGACATCGCACACATCCATGCCCGAGGCAGGATCCGAACCAGCGACCGTAGCGGTCACGCGGTTCCAGACTGAAGTGCCTAGATCCGCACGGCCAAAGCGGCCGGCAGCTGCAAGTCGTATTTCAGTAAACGCTTGAAATTCTTTAAATTTCTCTTTCCTGCCAAAACTACTGAAATGAGAACCTAAGTTTCTCAACAAATTCTCGACGCTTCTCAGAAGTTCTTCGCCTACTTTCGATGCACTAAAATGATTCAAATGACAAGAGCATTTAATATATGTTACGTGTGGGAAGTCTCTTTTTAGGTTGGAAAAAACTGAATGATGCTCTCCAACCATAACATTTGCCGTGTCCGAGCTAAATCCAACGAAATTATCAGGATTAATGACCTTTGATTTTACAGAATCTGTCACTGGCTTGCATAAGGTGTCAACAGTACCCGATAAAACTTAAAAAGTATCTAAGAAACTAGTTTTAATGTGGCCTGGATCCCTATCATAATACACTACTGTTAATGCACATTGTTTAGTAACACTTAGATCAGTCGTTTCATGATCAGTGAGAAAAACGTACCCGGATGTCTCAGCTTATTATATAAGGACTCTGAAAATGACTTCCCTCACATATCCTTAATAACACATTAAGATTTCTTTCTGAGCGATTGTTGAATTGGAAAAGACATTCTTCAGAGAGGAATCAGTCCATCCAAGGTGCTGATTGATAAATTATCGGCAGCAACAAGTGCTGTTAATTTAATTTCCGCTCTTTTTACGTTGTCGCCATTGCTATATAACATTTAAAATATGTTAGAAGCATATGGAACAGTTTTCATTTGATTAATATGTTTGGAAGACTGTGTGCCTCAAAATTTCAGGTTTGTGCGCTGTTAAAACACATTAACATAATTTGCAGTACGTCAAGTCATGTCCGTCCCTCCGTTTGTTGCTCTTCTGTAACCAACCAGTGCACTCAAGCAAGCTTAACCAGGAATCTGTTTGTTTTGGATTTCTGTGATATCTGGGCTGAAATTCGATAGCAGGGAAAGGAAGAGAAGGAAACGTAGTAGGTGAATATGGATTAGGGGTAAGAAATGAAAGAGGAAGCCGCCTGGTAGAATTTTACACAGAGCATAACTTAATCATAGCTAACACTTGGTTCAAGAATCATGAAAAAAAGGTTGTATACATGGAAGGAGCCTGGAGATACTAGAAGGTATCAGATAGATTATATAATGGTAAGACAGAGATTTAGGAACCAGGCTTTAAATTGTAAGACATTTCCAGGGGCAGTATGTGGACACTGACCACAATCTAGTGGTTATGAACTGTAGATTAAAACCGAAGAAACTGCAAGAAGGTGGGAATTTAAGGAGATGGGACCTGGATAAACTGACTAAACCAGAGGTTGAACAGAGTTTCAAGGAGAGCATAAGGGAACAATTGACAGGAATGGAGGAAAAAAAGTAGAAGCAGCTTTGAGGGATGAAATAGTGAAGGCAGCAGAGGATCAAGTAGGTAAAAAGACGAGGGTAATAGAAATCCTTGGGTAACAGAAGAAATATTGAATTTAATTGATGAAAGGAGGAAATATAAAAATGGAGTAAATGAAGCAGGCAAAAAGGAATACAAACGACTCAAAAATGAGATCGACAGGAAATGCAAAATGGCTAAGCAGGGATGGCTAGAGGACAAATGTAAGGGTGTAGAGGCTTATCTCACTAGGGGGTAAGATAATACTGCCTACAGGAAAATAAAGAGACCTTTGGAGAAAAGAGAACCACTTGTATGAACATCCAGAGCTCAGATGGAAGCCCGGTTCTAAGCAAAGAAGGGAAAGCAGAAAGGTGGAAGGAGTATATAGAGGATCTATACAAGGGCGATGTACTTGAGGACAATATTATGGAAATGGAAGAGGACGTAGTTGAAGATGAAATGGGAGGTATGATACTGCGTGAAGAGTTTGACAGAGCACTGATAGACCAGAGTCGAAACAAGGCCCGGGGAGTAGACAACATTCCATTAGAACTTCTGACAGCCTTGGGAGAGCCAGTCCTGACAAAACTCTGCCGTTTGGTGAGGAAGATCTATGAGACAGGCGAAATACCCACAGATTTCAAGAAGAATATAATAATTCCAATCCCAAAGAAGCAGGTGTTGACAGATGTGAAAATTACCGAACTATCACTTTAATAAGTCTCGGCTTTAAATGTGAACATTTTTGGGTTAGGCTTTACCGTGACTGTTACTGACATTAAATGAAACAACAAGTTCACTGTTACCAGTCACCGTTTTATTTATTTCTACGACGCGTTTCGAAGGTTTAAGCCTCCATCATCGGGTGGATTTACATTAGTAAGTATTACATTTGTGTGTGTGTTGTGTTACGATTTTTGGAGGAACTTGTGACACTGCCTAGTGGAGAAACAATACACTATTTCAGAGTATGCTTTAGGATTACTTTTGACAAAAAAATTAAACTGATATTTAATGGTAAACCTTAAATAAGTAAACTACAGTACCTTCAGTGGTCACAGGTTCCTTTTGCTGTCGTAACACATCACATGTATACTGCCACATTTGTAAACGAATATGGCGTCAGGAATCAGCTGGGTGTAAGGATCGTACAGCAGAAGAGAAAACATAATCGCAAAGTGCAAAGAGTATACATCGTAACAACATTATTACAGAATAATTGCTTTAAGCATTTGGCGGTGTTTGTTTTGAGTCGTCAAATACATGTGTGTGTACTTCAAGGAACACATGGCAGCACTAAAAAACAAAAAAAATATCACACATCAGCAATAGCTGCCCACCTGCATGAAACAAAACACCATGTTAACAACACAACTATTAGCATCCTATACATCCAACCAAAAGGCAGAAAACTAGACATCCTTGAAACACTCCAAATATACAAACATCAAATGAAACAACCAGAATCCATCTTAAATGACAAAAATGACAATATTTACAATAGTATCCTCTCCGTTTTCAGCAACTGCCTACACTCTTAAAAATGCGCGTACACACACACACACACACACACACACACACACACACACACACACACACACCTAATATTTACCATAAATATTGACAGCTACCAAGAGTACATGAGATTGACCTCATTCACAGATAATTCATCACACCAACAGCTTGTACCCCTTCTCAGCTTAAAACTGTATGTACATCAACTACTGGCACAAGTGTATATATACCTGCATATTTTATAGCATTAACCGATGTATTACCCCAACCTTAGGCAGCTAATATATGCAACTCCTTGCCATGTAAATGTTTGCTCTCATAATCACTCTCCCCCCCCTCCCCCCCTCTCTCTCTCTCTCTCTCTCTCTCTCTCTCTCTCTCTCTCTCTCTCTCTCTCTCTCCCACACACACACTTTTTCTCTCTCTCTACCTCTCCTTCTGCCTCTAGCCCATCACTTCACATCTGTTTATTAATCCCAATCAAAGAGTGTAATGTATGTATGACTTTATTGTTGTAGCCGATATGATCATTGTAATTTAAGTCTGTAACATTTCACCTAATTGTTATCAACTAGTATGAAGTTTAAGCCATTTTAACATTTCACCTGATTGTATAAACGAGTACGAATGTTTAGCGGTTTTAACTTGTCAGAATTGGATTTATATACCACCTGAAGTACACACACACATATTTGACACCTCAAAACAAACACCGCCAAATGCTTAAAGCAATTATTCTGTAATAATGTTGTTACGATGTATACTCTTTGCGCTTTGCGATTATGTTTTCTCTTCTGCTGTACGATCTTTACACCCAGCTGATTCCTGACGCCATATTTGTTTACAAATGTGGCAGTATACATGTGATGTGTTACGACAGCAAAAGGAACCTGTGACCACTGAAGGTACTGTAGTTTACTTATTTAAGGTTTACCATTAGATATCAGTTTAATTTTTTTGTCAAAAGTAATCCTAAACCATATTCTGAAATAGTGTATTGTTTCTCCACTAGGCAGTGTCACAAGTTCCTCCAAAAATCGTAACACAATACACACACAAATGTAATACTTACTAATGTAAATCCACCCGATGATGGAGGCTTAAACCTTCGAAACGCGTCGTGGAAATAAATAAAACGGTGACTGGTAACAGTGAATTTGTTGTTTCATTTAAAGTCACGGCTGCAAAATACTAACTCGAATTCTTTACAGACGAATGAAAAACTGATAGAAGCCGACCTCGGGGAAGATCAGTTTGGATTCCATAGAAATATTGGAACACATGAGGCAATACTGACCCTACGACTTATCTTAGAAGGAAGATTAAGGAAAGGCAAACCTACGTTTCTAGCATTTGTAGACTTGGAGAAAGAAATTGACAATGTTGACTGGAATATTCTCTTTCAAATTCTGAAGGTGTCAGGGGTAAAATACAGGGAGCGAAAGGCTATTTACAATTTGTACAGAAACCAGATGGCAGTTATAAGAGTCGAGGGATATGAAAGGGAAGCAGTGGTTGGGAAGGGAGTGAGACAGAGTTGTAGTCTCTCCCCGATGTTATTCAATCTGTATATTGAGCAAGCAGTAAAGGAAACTAAAGAAAATTCGGAGTAGGTATTAAAATCCAGGGAGAAGAAATAAAAACTTTGAGGTTCGCCGATGACATTGTAATTCTGTCAGAGACAGCAAAGGACTTGGAAGAGCAGTTGAACGGAATGGACATAGTGTTGAAAGGAGGATATAAGATGAAATCAACAACAGCAAAACGAGGATTATGGAATGTAGTCGAATTAAGTCTGGTGCTGCTGAGAGAATTAGATTAGGAAATGAGACACTTAAAGCAGTAAAGGAGTTTTGCTATTTGGGGAGCAAAATAAATGATGATGGTCGAAGTAGAGAGGATATAAAATGTAGACTGGCAATGGCAAGGAAAGCGTTTCTGAAGAAGAGAAATTTGTTAACATCGAGTATTGATTTAAGTGTCAGGAAGACGTTTCAGAAAGTATTTGTCTGTTGCGTAGCCATGTATGGAAGTGAAACATGGACGATAATTAATTTGGAGCTGAAGAGAATAGAAGCTTTCGAAATGTGGTGCTACAGAAGAATGCTGAAGATTAGATGGGTAGATCACATAACTAATGAGGAGTTATTGAATAGAATTGGGGAGGAGTTTGTGCCACAACTTGACTAGAAGAAGGGATCGGTTGGTAGGACATGTTCTGAGGCATCAAGGGATCACCAGTTTAGTATTGGAGGGCAGCGTGGAGGGTAAAAATCGTAGAGGGAGACCAAGAGATGAATACACTAAGAAGATTCAGAAGGATGTAGGTTGCAGTAGGTACTGGGAGATGATGAAGCTTGCACAGGATAGAGTAGCATGGAGAGCTGCATCAAACCATTCTCAGGACTGAAGACGACAACAACAAGAACAACAACAACAACATGATTTCCCATTCGAACAACACGATGTTGAGGTGGAGGTAACGTTATGGTCCTTTTCAATAAGCTTCATTTTTAAAGTAGGAGTTTTGGGCAGATAAGGCGAGACAGAAAGTTCAGGAAGAGCATGCAGATTGTCTACAGCCACTTGCTATATGCAGCCACTTATCCATTTTGGTGCAGTCCGTTTTGTTGCCCTTCATGGCAAGCCATACTGGGCTTACATTAGAGCATGATAATGCCTGCTCGCACACAGTGAGAGTTTTTATGCATGTCTTCGTGGTTGCCAAAGCTTGTTTTGCCCATCTACATCGCCGGATCTGTCCCCAATTGAGAACATTTGGAGGATTATGGGCAGGACTCTCCAACCGTCTCGGCATTTTGATGATCTAATGTGCCGATTGGATAGAATATCACTCAGGTCATCCAACAACTCTATCAATCAATGCCAAGCCCAATAACTGCTTTCATAAGGGCCAGAGGTGGACCAATCCGTTATTGACTTCCTTAATTTGTTAAGCTCTTTCTCTTGAATAAATCAGCCAATTTCTTATGGAATTGTAATTTTTTTTTGTCTGTACATGTACCACTTCTACCGATTTCCGTCCCATCTAGATAATTCTTTCGTGGTGTGATTTTTTTTTTTTTTAGTATTATGGGTAAGAGAAATAAGCAAAAGTATGTTCTACACAAGGCGGAATCCTCACAATGCATTTATCTTTCAGGTACAACGTTTGTGTGCCTGACACGCATTTAAAGTTACAATGTATTACCATTTACTCAGTTTTCCTGCCTCATCAGTAATTCTTGTACAGTATAGGTTTCCAGTAGACTACTTCTAAGTGCACTAACTGTGCTCCCTGAGGAACGCTGCGCTTAAGGCGCTCAGTCCGGAACCCGGCGACTGCTACGGTCGCAGGTTCGAATCCTGCCTCGGGCATGGATGTGTGTGATGTCCTTAGGTTAGTTAGGTTTAATTAGTTCTAAGTTCTAGGGGACTGATGACCACAGATGTTAAGCCCATAGTGCTCAGAGCAATTTGAACCATTTTTGAACGATGTGCCACACTGCTTTTCTCTGTCACATACCACTGGACATCTACATTTGTTGACAACAGCTTCTGTGTTATCCAGATTTATTAAATGGGTTCAATTTCTCTCTGCAGTTAAACCATAATTTATTTGCATCTCCGTACACGGGTGGCTTGATATGTTTTTGAAAATCATTCTTACTTCATACAATTTATGTGATTTCCGTGACGAGTAGAAGCTGTATATACCGAGTAGTGATATGTCGATTTCAAATGTTGCTCTCATTAATCATGAATGCATAAAGCAATTATCAACCAGAAATTTTATTTGAAAACCGTAGTACGCATGGTTCTTCATCGTCCAATCTTTGGAACGGATTTAACCAACTAGTTTTAGGGGGACCTTCGGCGCAACGTGCGCTAGGAATGTATTTGGAACCGCAGAGCATTTTTCGCATGGACTAGTCATTTCCAGGAGTGGAAAAAACGAAAAGCGACTGAAAAAAATCCTAGGATGGACGAGGAGTGGATCCACCCCCCTTTGTATTTCGTGTTTGACTGTTGCAAGGTGACTCCAAAGTAAGTTGGTTACGCATTGTTATAGCAGACCAAACAACTATTATTGAATGCCAGACTACACTTCAAAGTGATACAGATACATGATACTGCATTTGAACAGCCACAAAGTCTCTGTAAATGACGTAGGGAAATGTCTGCCAATTGTTCAATTCTTCTACGATAGAAATTCACTTCTTGGTCACGTACAGATTCGAGAACTGCTGTGTGAACGGTCTCGTCGTTGGAAAATGTCTTTCTCTCAGATTTTCTTTCAGCTGGCCGCAAATAAGGAAATCACATAGTACAAGATCTGGACATTCCAATTAGCATCATCCACGATTGTGACTCCTTCATCGAGCTACTGGTGCCATTTTGCTACGGCTGACATGACAAAGTTGTATTTGATCCATATACCGCCAGAATTTCACCTTGAATCCGTGCGCAGTTTAAACGTTTTGCACACAAGAATCGTACTACTGCCGCGCGTACTCGAGCTTTGGAGTACATTTACAATTGCGGTGCCATTTCAGTCGCACTTTGTGATGCACCTGCTATCCGTGAATCTGCAAAAAACTCGGAACATTTTGTCCCCTGACAGTGCACCACTGTTATTACGCAGTGGTCTTATCGTAGGACGACACGTGTCACCTATTTTATGAAGTTCTGAGCCACCTAGATACGCTCTTTATACTAATTATATAACAATTAGAGAGACAGTATATGTAACAATATATAATAATTAAATAGCAATTACCTTTCCGTCTATGCGCTCATTTGACGCGAAGTAATCCCTTGTTCAGGTAGAAGTAAATTCATCTCGTATTCATGTACACATATGAAAGACAGTCAAAGAAAACGAGGCAGAAGGAAAAAGCAAGTAAACTGTTTATTATTTCACACATATTGCCAATGTAGTTTCTAGTACGCTACAGAAGTTCGGTCTTATCTCACAGTGGGATGAATGAATGAACTGTTAAGACGATTATTTTTTAAATAGTAAACAGTTTACTTACTTTTTCCATCTGTTTCGTTTTCATTACACCGCCTCTTCTATAAGTGGGGTCCGTGACGGGCTTTCTACAACAATTGAAGTAATCGTATTGACAAATCATGTGGCAAAGGACACACGCGTTGTCGTCTCGTTCACAGCAGTCATAGAAAAGGAACAGACACGAACAGAAATCCTGAACGAATTGGGAAGATAGGAAATGTACTGGTGGAAGGAAAACAATGAGTGAGGTTCGTGATTCGTCCTTGGGATGGCTCTTCGGTCGACGGCGATTATAATAGAAGACTCGCATTCTGCAGGAATGGATTTCTAGTCCCCGTTCAACCATCTCGAGGTTTGGAGACTTTGTCGTTTCTATAAATTAGCGGGCTAATGCCATTGAAGAGGCCACAGCTGACATTTAGTGCCAGATATATCCGGAAACATATGAAGGACTTGTCGAGTCCATGCCACGCGGAATCGCCACTTATTCAGTTCCAAATTCGGACCAACATGCTCTTAAGCACGTGACCAAATTGGTTTGGCTCATCCATGTATGTCTGACACCTCACTCTGCCTGTATGCCACACGTTATTCTGGTAAATCAGCCTGACGAGAAGTGTGCTTCCATTGCAGGTAAGTTAGTGAATACTAACAGAGAGCACTGACTACTTTCTACTTTAAGCTGCCGTTTTCTTTCCAGCATGTATAAGGATTTTCTACCTGCTCTATGGATTGTTTAAATTTGTATTGATTTAGTAGTCCTCGCGGCGATTTTTCATAACGTTAAATTGTCCATGAACAAATTTCTTAACTGAGATATGTAAAATTGAATTAAGTGTAGGGATAATTTTGAAAATATTGTGTCCTCATTTTCGTCCCAAACATTCTCAAGAAAGGAAAATAAATGATGTCGAAGTTTTGTATTGATAAAATGCTTCTAAGTAGTTGTTGGACTGTGATTCAAATTCGATCTTAGACATCCTGATTTACTTACGGAAATCTTATCTCTCTCTCTCTCTCTCTCTCTCTCTCTCTCTCTCTCTCTAGTAAAATTTAAACTACCCGTGTAAAGTAAAAAAGGGCGTGTTCTAGCAACCCGCGTTTCGCAACATTTCAAGTGATGCACAGCACACATGTACAACTACAAACGTACGGAGACACACACTGCATACTGCATATATCGTTGCGAAAATGCCTCTTGACGGCGTGGAAGAAGGAGCTTAACATATACTAGCCGTATAACAGCTTTGCAAGTGTTTTCTTGCGAGAGAACAGCGCCACAGGCAGGTAATATCAGCAAGCGCAGCCCCATAACGAGTTTACGCGGCGCCTATCACCAGCATATCGCCGCTCCCCCCTCCCTTCCCCCTCCCCCCCCCTCTCTCTCTCTCTCTCTCTCTCTCTCTCTCTCTCTCTCTCTCTCTCTCACACACACACACACACACACACACACACACACACACACACACACACACACACTCTGTGTGTTTGTGTGTGTGTGTGTTTTTTTTTTCTATCCGTCCCTATGAGAAAGTTGAGTTAAAAATGCAGGTTTTCTCCCCCCCCCCCCCTCTTTTTTGTGTGTTTTTACAATCCCATGAGCTTCGGAGAGAAAGTGTTGGCAACTCTTGCGTGTGCGCAAATATTTAAGCCCGAAACAATATCAGTTACTATTTTTCTGTCTTAAGCGCACTGCAAATTGTGTTACACCAGACGCGTTTGGTTTCAATTCACAAAACATCATCAGTGATGGTTCTTTAAATGTAGCGTACACAATAAGTCTCTACATTTTATTTCTGACAGATTAAAAACAGTTTTCGCTTATGACTGTGCTGTACAAATTACACTGAGGTGACAAGTATAGCGATATGCATAGTATCGCGTGCACAAGATATAAAAGGGTGGTGCATTGGCGGAGCTATCTTTTCTACTCAGGTGAATCACGTGAAAAAGTTTCCGATATATTTAATCGCCTCATGACGGGAATTTAGACTTTCAACGTGGAATGGTAATTGGAGCTAGACACATGCCAGATCGGAAATCGTTAGGGAATTCAGTATTCCGACATCAGCAGTGTCAAGAGTGCCGAGACTACCAAATTTCAGGCATTACTTCTCACTACGGCCAACGCATTGGCTGACAGCCTTCACTTAACGACCAAGAGCTGCGGCGTTTGCTTAGAGTTGTCAGTACTAACAGATCAGAAACACTGCGTGCAAAAACCGCGAAATCAGTGGGGGACGTACGACTAACGTATCCGTTAGGACAGTGCGACGAAATTTGGCGTTAATGGGCTATGGCAGCAGACGACTGACGCGAGTGCGTTTACTAACAACACAACATCGCCTGTAGCGTCTCTCCTGGGTTCGTGGCCTTATCGGTTGGACCTAAGATTACTGGAAAACTGTGACCTGGTCGGATGAGTCTCGATTTTAGGTGGTGAGAGCTGATGATAGGGTTCGAGTGTGGTGCACGCCACACGAAGCCATCTACCGAAGTTGTCAACCAGGCTCTGTGCAAGCTGGAGGTGGCTCCATAATGGTACGAGCTGTGTTCATGTAATGGACTGGGTCCTCTGGCTATGTTCGGCCATTGTAAGACCATTTGCAGCCATTCAGAGACAGCGATGTAATTTTTATGGATGACAATGTGCCGTGTCACTGGTATACAATTGTTCGCTATTGGTTTGAAGAATATTCTGGACAATTCGAGCGAATGATTTGGCCTTCCAGCAGTTCCGACATGAAACCTATCGAACATTTATAGGACATAATCGAGAGGTCACTTCGTGCACAAAATCCTGCACCGACAACATTTCAGTAATTATGGGCGTCTGTAGGGCTCAATTTCTGCAGGGTCTTCCAACGACTTGTTGAGACCATGCGACGTCGAGTTGCTGCACTACGTGGGACGAAAGGAGGTCCAACACTATATTGGGAGACATCCCATGACTTTTTATCACCTCAATTTACTTAAGGCGTGTCTTAGTCCTTTTTATAGGTTTTGAAGTCGACAGATTTTTCCCTTGTTGCTATAAAAGGTTTCACTCACACAAAACGTTGTTGCACATTCACCCTTCGCGATTTTTCCGTGCCGGCCGGTGTGGTTGAGCGGTTCTAGGCGCTGCAGTCTGGAACCGCGCGACCGCTACGGTCGCAGCTTCGAATCCTGCCTCGGGCATCGATGTTTGTGATGTCCTTAGGTTAGCTAGGTTTAAGTAGTTCTAAGTCTAGGGGACTGATGACCTCAGATGTTAAGTCCCATAGTGCTTAGAGCCATTTGAACCATTTTTTAATCGCGTGTGTTGTGAGTCCTGCTAATATAACGAAATCAGGTTTCTTTAGACACTTTCTTACCGACGTGTGTGTGTGTGTGTGTGTGTGTGTGTGTGTGTGTGTGTGTGTGCTTTTTTGTAGCTGCGATTTTATATTTATTCGTTCCTTGATTTTATTTTTCAACTTTTTTTCTGGGTTTTCTTTGTGTACATGTATTGTTGATATTTGTGCTATAAGATTCATTTGTTTTGGGTAATTGTCTGTTTTTTTTACTGGATTGATGGTTAATCTGTGGAGCATGTAAGACCTAACCATCCAAAAATTAGTCACTCCCATGAAAGACCACTCTGGCTGCACTGGAGCGCTATAGAAAGTGTAGAGCCGGCAACAAGGCCGTCACGTGATTGTGTCCTGCACTAAGTCATGGTGGTGAAGTGCTGTGTCCGTGCCAGTCGGTTGTTTGCAGGCAGCGCAGTGAGTGTAGTGGAAGTGCAGTCGGTCACAGAGTGGTTGCAAGAAGATATCGTGTTTAGACTTTCCAGTAATCCAAAATTACGTTCTACTGTGATGTGGGCCGTGTATACACCGTGGTGGATGTTTCCCGATTTTTGGGTGTACCGACACATGTGTACAACGAATGGTGTATCACTCGTACCCAAGGACACGACCTAAGTAAGAGTGTTAGTAAAAGCATCCTAAACCGACAAGGACTGGAGACGAGTGTCACGACTTGTTAGGGAGCGGCATGGTGGTCCATCTTAATTAGTTTTCGAGGGAACATTGCGAAGGGGAATGAATACCGTGGACATTCGGAAGCCGGCATTTCGCGAATAAGACTACACATCTTCGGTGTGCCAAACGAATCAGAAACTTGACAGTACACATGGCGTGGGCCGACGGATTTCGATGCTGCCTCTCTTCAAATTATTAGAGGCGTCCAGTGCACCACGACGCAATAGGGCGTTTAATCCGCAGTGTGTTGAGGGTGTAGTTGAGGACGAAGATGATTCTTTCAAATTTTAGTGGTGTTTTTGGTGCCATGACTGGGGCGTATTAGTTCAGTTATTGTGGATATGAACCATGATGTTTCTTTTGACATTTTCAGTGACCGAGTGTGTCCTTTCTTCTACATCGTCATGATGAGTTTTCCGATATTGCAGTGCCCGTCTTGTTCAGAATTATGATGCAGTGCTCCTTCGGACATGCATGCATGTCCAAAGGAACAAGCAGTGCAGCGACTACAGCCGTTATCAAATACATGAAATGTATTCGCTGTTGCAATTATGGACAACCATCAGCTGTTTAATGGAATGAGAAGTTTGGGTCTGGCCGTGGATCCTGTTCAGATAGGCTAATGGTAAGTAGACTGCTCGCGATAAATGGGAAATCCGGTTTCGAGTCCAGTCCCGGTACAAATTTTCATGGTCGTCATTCCATTGTATAGGTGATGATTTTTTATACTCGTAATTGCGAATATACGCTGAAGCGCAAAAAAAAAAAAAACTGGTACGGGCATGCGTATTCAGATACAGAGATATAAAAACAGTCAGAATACGGCGCTGCGATCGTTAACGCCTATATAATAAAAGTGTATGGCGCAATTGTTAGATCGGTTACTGCTGTTACAATGACAGGTTACAAAGATTTAAGTGAGTTTGAACGTGGTGTTATAGTCGGCGCACGAGTGATGGGACACAGCATCTCACAGGTAACGATGAAGTGGGGATTTTCCCATACGATCTTTTCACGAGTGCACCGTGAATATCAGGAATCCGGTAAAACATCAAATCTCCGTCATCTCTGTGGCCGGAAAAAGATCCTGCAAGAATGGTACCAACGACGGCTGAAGAGAATCATTCAACGTGACAGAAGTGCAACCCTTCCGCAAATTTCTGTAGATTTCAATGCTGGGCCATCGACAAGTGTCAGCGAGCAAACCATTCAACGAAACGTCATCGAGATGGGCTTTCGGAGTCGAAGATCCACTTGTGTACCCTTGATGACAGCACGACATAGAGCTTTACTCCTTGCCTGGGCCCCTCAACACCGACATCGGACTGTTGGTGACAGGAAAAATGTTGCCTGGTCGGACGAGTCCCATTACAAATTGTATGGAGCGGATGGACGTGTACAGGTATGGAGACAACATCATGAATCCATGGACTCTGCATATCAGCAGGAAACTGTTCAAGCTGGTGGAGGCTCTGTAATGGTGTTGGCTTGTGCATTTGGAGTGATATCCGACCCAGCCTGGAATCTAACCCGGGCCCTTAGTATTGACATTCTGTCGCGCTGACCACTCAGCTACTGGGGCGGACAAGTTTATGGGTGATCTGCGCCGTCCATGCTTCTGCTCTTGGACCAGGTTCACCATCGTGGTGTCCGTTTAGCCAATGGCGCCGTTCGCACTAGCCCTCTCGGTAGTTCTGTAGTTGACACTGGGATCCCTCGCCTTTCGATTCGGCGGTACCAGCTTCTGGTTTCCTATGGTGTCACTACTACCCCCCTCCGGTCACCCTTCATATTCTATTCTTTTTGTGCAGCTTTGGCCCATCGTCCACCCGCTGCCAGGCGTGTTTACTGTTTGAGCTCCACCTCGCTTCTCTCCGCCATGACTTCCATCTCCCCTCCATATCTGCTTTCCCATGTTCTTTTCCGCCCACTCAGCCCCCACCCCATGGTTAATTTCTCAGCCCAGATTCGGAAGGATCTCTCTCTGGGGTCTGAATGCCTCCATCGCTCCAGTGGTGTTCCGTTATTTGTCCTGAATGCTCGTACGGGAGTTTCGGGATGCCATTGTGTTTTACACCAATGGTTCTAAATCTGCCTATCATGTGGAATATGCCTTGACGTCTTCTGTTAGCACCGAATACCATCACTTGTCTGCCATGTGTGAGGTGTTTACTGCAGAATTTATGGCCATCTATCCGGCCCTCTGCTTCATTAAACGTTCCTCCTTACCCAAGTTTTGTTATGTTGAGACTTAATAAAAGGCCTTCAGGCTATCATATGGAGTTTTTCCCCGCCACCAGTTGGTGTCTGCCATCCACAACCTTTTCGCTGATCGTGGTAATGCTGCTTGTTTAGTTATTTTCCTTTGGGTTCCTGGCTACATAGGTGGCCCAGGAAATAAACTTGTTGATTGTTAGCCACGTGCCCCCCATTCTCCATGTACCGGATTTGTTTATTTACGTAAACTGCTTTATCTTCAATAATGGGCCGCCTTTTGAGAGGCTACCCCCCTCCCCCCCCCCCCCCCCCCGTCTAATAAACTTAGAGCAATCAAGGAGACTCCCACCACGTGGCGTTCTTCCCTCTGCATCTCCCAGTCGGAATCTACTATTGTCTGCCGTCTTTGTAGTTGCGAGGCTCCCCTCACAGCTCTCCCACCTTCCTTCTCTCGGGTGTTAGCGGACAGCTCTCGCATTGTTATGTCTGCCCTCTGCTTTCTTCGCGAAAGTGGTTTGTCCTCTCAGGTTTTAAGTCCTTGTACGTTCTTCTGGAATTCAAGTCCCTCAGTTGGCGTAGGCGTTGGACATGGAAGGCTTTAGCTTGCCTCCACACCGGCCAGGGTCTCCTCGCCTTTTGCTACCATTTTGTCTCGTCTGTTGTTCAGTTTTGTTTCCCCTTTCCTTGTGTTTTCCTCCCGTGGTGTTGTCCATGTTGTATCGTGATAATGGTATGGTGTTGTGTGGGTGTGGGGAGGAGTCGGTGGCGGTGCTGGTGCCCTACCACATGTAGCGTTTCTGGAGCAGCCACCTCCCTCCTGTTCTTTCCTCTTTCTGCTGCCCTCACTTCCCTTTTCTCTCGTTTTTTTTACCGTTATCCCTTCTCCTTGCGGGACTGTGCTGTTTGTGCTGTTTCTTCCTTGATTTCTGCCATCATAGAGCATGGGACCAATGACCTCGCTGTTTGTTCCCCCGCCCCCCCCCCAAAAAAAAAGAACAGTCAACCAACCAACCAAAACATTTCAAAACAGCAAAGCTTAATAACTACTCTAGGGAGAAACATGTCTTTTGGAATGATGGAATTACGGTAAAATTTGTACTCTATTGCTCACTGACTACCCAGGCTGCAGACGTAGTCACATAGAAATAATGTTACTAATATCGAAGTAAGGAAGACCTTCAGGCGATTTCGAAGCCTCACTTGTGGACATAGAATCAAATATCTCTTTAAAAACTTGCATCTTAGGTTCAGAGGTGTTTATCGTCTAAGCCTGCTCTATGCGAATGTTCAGCTCTTAGGGAACGTCATCCTACTTCGATACTCTCCTCCTTTCCCACGTTTATTGTAGCTTCGAGGAAGTGTTCAGCTGTCAGACTGCTCTGAACGAGTGTATCCTTTAATTTAGTGTATTGCGTCTGCCAGTTTGTGCAGCTATTATACATGAATCGATCGGTGAAAAGGGGCGAAATAAAACAATTTACGTTTCATCGTACTGAGTGCCATTAGTATCTGTAAATCTTTTTATTTACTCGTGTCAGAAGCGTGATTAATACATACAGTTAAATAAATAAATGATTACATAACAATCATAGTGCGTGATAAATATATACAGTTAAATATATAAATGATTACATAACAATCATAGTTATGTATACATTGATTACAAAAAAAAAAATTAACGCGAAACAGGAATTGGCCATGGCACATCTTCAAAAATGAGCCACACGCAGAACATTGTCAACTGCAAGCAATAGATTTCGTTCTGAACTTGATAAGCGGCAGAGGGGATAGTTGCCATAGCTACCTCCGAAATATTCAAGTTGTCATTATAGCACTTTATTCTTCTTCTTCTTCTTCTAGCTCTGTATTATTCCGCTCGGTGACAGTCGTATCGTTTTCGTCCAGAGTTGTTCCACGTTCCTTAAACACACTTCATTTCACATGGAATTTTTGTTTGTGTACCTCGTTTAAATATCACCGTATTCGAAATATCGGAAAATTTATCCTCTTGACTGTGCCGAAGATGTACTTGTGCAAATGTGTTTCATATGCGATTGTCATTGAATAAATCGTCTTCTAGCCTTTTCTTTTCTTTAAGGGAAGTAATCCTCTTTTTATGAGCATATTTCGGAGATTCCCATGCGATAATTTATTTAGTCTGTTCAGTGAATCCAGAAACTGGCGACTGTACCGGGATGCCATCTCTGTGTCGCGTTTCCATAGCTCTAGCCGAGCTGAACGAGCGGCACGGCATCGATTATGCACTGAAATTTCATCCGCCTAGCATTAAAATTCGCTGCCGAGCCTCTGAAGTACAAATATCCTCAGTCGGCAGTTTGAAAGACTAGAAATTAGCGATAAGAATGAACACGCCTGAATGAGAAAACCAACCGTGGTGGCGCAGTGTTAAGATTCCGTTGTAGCTTCATTTTGGAATACGGGAGTTCAAATCCTCGTCCATCCATCCAAACATGTTTTCACTGGATTCCCTACAAATGCCAAAGTAATTACTTGAGAAAGACACTCCCGAGCCGGCCGAAGTGGCCGTGCGGTTCTAGGCGCTGCAGTCTGGAACCGCGAGACTGCTACGGTCGCAGGTTCGAATCCTGTCTCGGGCATGGATGTGCGTTATGTCCTTAGGTTAGTTTGGTTTAACTAGTTCTAAGTTCTATGGGACTAATGACCTCAGAAGTTGAGTCCCATAGTGCTCAGAGCCATTTGAACACTCCCGATTTCCTTCCTCAATCCGAGCTTTTTTCCGTCTCTAATGAGCGTGTCATCGACAGGACTTTAAGCCTTATTCTTCCTTAATGTATCAGAATACGGAATTGTCAGAGTTATTGTTACTTCCACATTTTAAAGTGTATAAATATGTAATTATTAGGTTCGTGCATAAGTTCTTAGCGTTTTTATTTTGCACCTTGCTATTCCGGTTGCTGTGTGTTTATTTATCGATTGTCATTTTTCATTTGTAGTTCACTGTTGCTATCTGAGTTTACATATTGTTGTTTTGTCAGTTGGTGGTAGCGATCGGGGCTGTGGACGCTGTAAAATGGAGTGCCAAGTGTTGAAATAGGAGCGTTTCCGACATTTTCTTGTGTTTGAGCTCAATAGAAAGGTGACAGTAGCAGAGATAGCCATAAACACGTGCGCCGTGTATGGGGATAATACCACGGCAAGGAAATAATTTTCTCATTTCATGAGGATCTTTCTGACGTTAGTGACTCTTCACGTTCAGGAAGACCATCGGGGTTTGATGAAGATCGTTTGAACGCATTAGTCTACAACGATCCACGTCAGTCTACTCGAGAACTAGCAAATGTGATGAACTGTGATCGTTCCACCGTGGTGCGACGTTTGCATGCAGTGAGGAAGGTTCTAAAATCGGGTGTGTGGGTACCACATGCTCTAAGCCAGAATCACAAAAATCAGCAGGAGGCCATCTGAGCATCTCTGCTTGCTCGTCATAAATTGGCTCGTGAACAACGCCGACCATTCCTAACCTGTCTTGGTACTGGTGACGAGAAATTGTATCTTTATGTTAACATTAGGAAAAGAAAGGACTGGTTGCGCATCCGCAAAAGATAATCTTATTCGTCTGGTGGAACAGTGACGGTCTGTTGTTCTTCGAATTACTTCCCCGAGGTGTAACCATCAGTACTGACATGTATTGTCAACAACTGAGACGTCTTGCTGACGCAATCCAAGATCAACGCCCAGGAAGACTTCGTGAAATGATTAGTGATGGCACAACTGATTCGCCAATCGATTGTTTTTTTCATTAATTCGGTTTTTGTCGTATGAAACTACTCTATGCTGCCATGTCGGTTATATGAATGTTTTCACTCAGAAACTGGTCTTGAGTGATTTCATTTACATACACATTGCAGTTACACATGAACCTTCAGTACGGTTACCAACTTTGTTACAGCATTTTGCTTCAAGGAGAAGTGAATAAAAAGGAAAATTTTGAAAATGAAGTACTTTCAGAATGTATGTACGAATTTTTCCTGATGTTGACATTAAATATGTATGTCCAGTTGGTTTTAAAAAGTCAATTAGTGATGGTTCAAAATTAATGTTTGAATATATTAACAACATTTTTTTTATTTAAATTAATTGAAGATCCGTCCCTTCTTCCCGCTAGTTTGCACACGTCACTTGTAGCTTGAGTTCAGTAATTTCTGAGGTTAAGTGAACAGAAAGCATAAAAGATACCATTTTGTTAGTTATTTGATGACACACTTGTTTTTGAAGCATATACACTGAAGTGATGAAAGTCATGGAATATCTCCAAGTATCGCGTCAGATCTCATTTTGCCCGGCTTAGTGCCGCAGCGCGATGTGGCATGGACTCAACAAGTCGCTTAAAGTCCCTTGCAGAAATACTGAACCATGCTGCCTCTAAAGCCGACCATAATTGCCGAACTGTTGCCGGTGCAGGATTTTGTGATGAATTAACCTCTCGATTATGCCCCATGAATGTCCGATTGGATTCATGTCGGGCGTTCTGGGAGGCCAAATCATTCGCTCGAGTTTCCCAGAATGTTTCGCAAACAAATCGGAAACAGTTGTGGCCTGGTGAGATGGCGCGATGTCAACCCTAAAAGTTCCATCTTGAAGCCCATGAATGGCCGCAAGTGGTCTCCACGTAGCCGAAGCTAACCATTTACAGGCAATGAAATGATAATTAAATCAAAACCCTACGCTATCGACAGGTGTTGATATACATCAACGGGGACAATTGAAAATGTGTGCCCCGACCGGGACTCGAACCCGGGATCTCCTGCTTACATGACAGACGCTCTACCTATCTAAGCCACCGAGGGGTGCAGGGATTTATCCCTTGCACGCTCCCCGCGACACCCACACCCCCAACTTAATGTCCACACACTACATTCGTAGTGTCCCTGCCCACTATACTCATTACTCGCGGCGGACAATCTTACCGAGTCTCGTAGGAGTTCGGGCAATGGGTGTGCATCCGCACAGGAGGAGGCCAATGGCTGGTTAGCCTTAACTATATGAAGATGGTATCTGTTCTTTCGGACATGTCCGAAAGAACAGATCCACCGCTGACTATGCAGTTCTCTAGAATGAAATGATAATTAAATCCAGACCCTAAGCTGTCGACAGGCGTGTTGAATGTCTGTGTTAATTCCCGTCCTGTGGCCGGAATCGCGTCGGAAACCTTTTGAGATGAATCACATGAGTAGGAATAACAGCTATCCCATAACTTTTGTCATCTCAGTGTATTATCAGTTGTGGAATGTTTTTGAAAGACGCATTTGTTATTATTGGTTAATTTTCTTTTAAACATTTGTCATCATTCGGCAATTTTCTTTGAATTTCTTTAATTATATAGTTAAAAACATGAATCATCAAAAAATGTTTCAAAAAAAGTTCAAATGGCTCTAAGCACTATGTCCCATAACATTGGAGGTCATCAGTTCCCTAGAATTTAGAACTGCTTAAACCTAACTAACCTAAGGACATCACACACATCCATGCCCGAAGCAGGATTCGAACCTGCGTTCGTAGCAGCAGCACGGTTCCGGACGGAAGCGCCTAGAACCGCTCGGCCACAGCGGCCGGCGTGAATCACCCTTTCAGATATTTTATATCGGATTGTATTTATCTTGATCACCTTTTATCCAGTCACATGATTTCTTTCATTCCCGCGCCACTGAACTTTTCGGCATTCTGATCGAGGCACAAAGTTCACTATTAAGAAAATGCCTATTCATAAAACGGAAGTAATACTGAAGTAACAGCTATTTATTGGCACTTAGTTAAAAACAAGTATCGGAACGACAATAACAGTGACTACCGACGATAACAGAGCGCAGTCCGCACCAGTGGTTTAACAGTGGCAAAATTATCGGATGTTTTCGCTCAGGACTGAATGCGCCGGACTGCGGCCTGTTTTCATTCGGTTGCTCCCACAGACTGGTTTCACTCGAAGACTGAACGAATAATTCAACCGATACGTAAAACTACAACCGAATGAGTCGATTGTTTTCCAGCAACCTATTGAATCGATGTATTCATTTGGTTTTTCTCATCAGTAGAAGATGCTACTCCACGATAACGTCCGCCCGCATTCTGCTAGACTGACGAAAGAAGTTTTGTTGGGAAGTCATACCGCACCCGCGTTATTCACCTGATCTTGCGCCGTTAGACTTGCACCTTTTCCGCTCTCTATCGAACAACCTTCAAGGAACTTCCTTTCCGGATGAAAATGCGCTCCGAACATGGATCGAGCACTTCGCCTCGAAACCATGTGATATCTACAGTCACGGAATCGAAAAGTTACCCCAGCGTTGGGAAACTGTTATATGTAGTGAAGTTCTCCGCAATCCTTTAAAATTCATTCCGAAATTATAACGATATACATTCATTGTACTTCGAGACAATGTTTCTCTTTTGCTACATGTTCTTTGCACCTAGAAGCCTCCAGACACCAATCCGAGCGAAGTGGTGCAGTGGTTAGCAGGCTGGACTCGCATTTGGGAGGACGGCGGGTCAAGCCGGCGTCTAGCCATCCACTTTCAGATTTTCCGTGATTTTCCTAAATGGCTCCAGGCAAATGCCGGGATGGTTTGTTTGATAGGGCACGGCTGATTGCCTTCCCCATCTTTGACTTAATGCGAGCTTGTTCTCCGTCTCTAACGACCTCGATCTCGACCAGATGTTAAACCTAATCACCCTTCCTTCCAAGCACCATGTGATGTGTTACGATAGAGCAAAATGGTTCAAATGGCTCTGAGCACTATGGGACTTAACATCTGTGGTCATCAGTCCCCTAGAACTTAGAACTACTTAAACCTAACCAACCTAAGGACATCATACACATCCATGCCCGAGGCAGGATTTGAACCTGCGACCGTAGCAGTCGCGCGGTTCCGAACTGAGCGCCTAGAACCACTAGACCACCGCGGCCGGCACGATAGAGCAAGGAACCTGTGACAACTGGAGGTATTCTATTTCACCTGTTTTATTTCGCCTTTGGATATACGTTTAGTATATCTAACCATGTTCTGAAATAGTATTTTTGTTTCTCCACTCTCTCAATGCCACAAGTTACCCCAGAATCGTAACACAACAGAGATATGTCATACTAACTAACAAACACATGTAAATCCACCTGATGATAGAGGTTTAATCCTTCGAAACGCCTTTTGTATATAAATAAACAGTGACTGGTAACAGTAAATTTGTTGTTTAATTCGATGTTATTGTTCACTAAAGTCTCTCTTATGTGTATATGTTGCGTTTGTTAAACTTATGGAGAGACTCTACGATCTTATGTCCTGACTTAATATTAGAAGATAAAATACTTAATTATAAGGCTTAGTGGCAGACATGGGATAAGATTCTTCATTTTTAGGTTCGTGTTAATTTTATTTATGAGCGTTTCCTGCTGGACCGTATAATTTTTAGGAACTGCTGCGAGCTGAAGATCGGGTAGCTCCCGATGACCTGGTAGTTCTCTCTCTCTCTCTCTCTCTCTCTCTCTCTCTCTCTCTCTCTCTCTCTCTCTCTCTCTCTTTTTCTCTTTCTCTCTCTGACTCATGACTACAGCTAATGATAATAGTGACGCTCAGAATGGCCCGAATTGACCCCAACGAGGGGAAGCAGTAGAGCTGTGCGCCAAAGACAAGTGAATAGGACTGCAGAAATGCAGAAATGTTGCGCGTGCACAAAGGCCAGGCAAGAACTCCAGGAAAGGTCAGTGTTGCACCAGCTCAGTCTACGTCTGCATCTACATATACAATGATCAGGCAAAACATTATGACCACCTGCTTCTTAGCGCGTTGGTCCACCCTTGGAACACAATACAGCAGCGATTCTGCGTGGCACAAACTCGACAAGTCATTGATAAGTTTCGGGAGATATGTGGCATCAGTGTCTACGAATAGGTCACGCAATTTCTGTAAATTACGGGTCGATGGTTTGTGGACGCTGAACTAGAGCCCCATAGCGTCGCAGATATGTTCCATCGGGTTCAGATCAGGCGAATTTGATGGCCAAGATATCAACGTGAGTCCGCTATCGTGCTCGTCAAACCTCCCTGTAGCACGATTCTCTCCTTGTGACACGGACAGACCACTGTGGGTAACATATCAAGAATGAAGGGATGCAGGTAACCCGCAATAATAATCTCGTAGTCGACAGCTGCCCTCATCACATCGATTGCTACCACTGGTCCCAGATCCTAGGTGAATGTCTCCCACAGCATAATACTGCCCCCACCGGCCTGCGTCCGTTACGCCATACAAACTCATGGTCTTCTCTTTCTACTTAGCTGCTCTTTATTCTTCGTAACAGCGGTTGTTGTTTTGCACTTTTATTATCAACAGTTTTGCTCCTCAGCCTGCCGGGGTGGCCGATCGGTTCTAGGCGCTGCAGTCTGGAACCGCGCGACCGCTACGGTCGCAGGTTGGAATCCTGCCTCGGGCATGGATGTGTGTGATGTCCTTAGGTTAGTTAGGTTTAAGTAGTTCTAAGTTCTAAGGGACTGGTAACCTCAGAAGTTAAGTCCCATAGTGCTCAGAGCCATTTGAACCATTTTTTGCTCCTCAGTTCTCCGACGCTAAACTTAATCACCTGGTTTGCTGTATAATGTCTGTTCCGTATACTTGTATATACTATATTTCCATTTAAGATTCGTCACATTTATGCTTGATCCAAGCTGGCTTGGGTTGGTCGAGCCTTCTTTCCATTTTATTTGGAAGCAGCTCTTGTCTGTGGCGTGCTGAACATCCTCAACTTGTATTCGGGGCCCAGAGAGGTGCAAGGCAGTGGCGGTGGAGGTTCAAATCCCCTTCGAGTCGTGCAAATGTAGGTTTCCCTAAGTCACATTTAATCAAATACTGCAATGGTTGCTTTGAAAAAGCCACCGCCGATTTCCTTCCCCAGACTGAGCCTACGGCTCGGTCTCTAATGATCTCCTCGTCGACGAGACCGTAAAAAGCTAATTTTCCTTTTTCATCCTTTCCCCTCAGGAGCAGTGGGGTTCAGATCTCCATCCAGCCATCTTGGTCTAGGATTTACGAAAATCTCGTCAGGTAAATGCTGGGATTCCAGGGCTTGCCCAATGAGAGCGCATGAACCGTCTCTATTTATCCCTTTTCCTTTCTTTTCAACATTCTTTCTGTGTTAATTCGAAGTATTTCATTATTTACTCCTCCGTCCTTCCAGGCTAAAATTTCTACTCTAAGTCTTTTTCGCTTTGTTGTATTATATTTACCTTAATCTGTGAGTTTTATGTAAAGCTTAACTCGTTTATGAGTGTTATATAAAGCTTAACTCATTTAAATGCTAGCAGACTGCTGCTACCTTTCACTATTGAAGGAAGCTTTGGCTCTTTTTGGACAGTTTCATCGATGGGCACCTGTGCTTTACGGAGTTTCTGCATTCCTTTGTAACGTAAATCAAAGCGTTCTATCCTATGGTTCGGTATCGATTATTTGAGTTTCGGGCATGTGGTACCTCTAGTCTGCAAAGTGCCCGCAGTGCCATAATCTTATCGTCGACGAGAGAGTTGGTCTGTTGGCTGCACGAATAGGATGAACGCTATCCAGATGAGGCCGGCGTGCACTGCTTTTAACTCTCCGCGTGGATCAGCTTGGGCCATCGGATGACTTGCTACTGGCACACGCAATGCTATTGCTAGTGCTGTGGCGTTCTCCACGTTTCACAGTTGTACGTCTTAGACAATCGCATGCGATTGCTTGAAGCGTAGACTGGACGTAGATGTAACTGAGAAACATATTTATTGAGTAAAAATTCGTTTCAGTTTCTAGTAATTTTCTTATTTCAGTCCACGATAGGTTTAGAAGCTTAAATCTTCATCTTCAGATGCCAACAAATATACCATAGTGTTCAAAGTCAGAGCCAACAAATATAATTATTTGGTGGCATCGGGAGATGAAGATATAACAGAAATGTGTGGCAGTCTGTCCAGTCAGTCATGGGAGGTTACACCCACGTCAGACAAACGCTTAGGAGCGTGTTGTGCTGTCCAGGCGGGCGCTGTGGTTGCCAGTCCTATGCTCCTGTCGTTTGCTTGACGTAGTAGGTATGGCCCGACCGCCACATATTATGTTCCCATAATTAGTTGGTGACACCTGAAGGTTGAGATTTAATTGGAAATTTGTGGTAAGGTCTAATGGGATCAAAGTGCTGAGGTCATCAGTCCCTAAGCTTACGCACTACTTAATCTAACTTACACTAAGGACAACACACACATCCATGCTCAAGGGGTGAGCTGCCCGGACCGCACGGCTACCCCGCTCGGCTAAGATTTAAGCTTCGAAACCTGTCGTGGAATAAATCAAATAAATTATTGACAACTGAAGCGGATTTTTATTCTATAAGTATTGACCTAGATGGAATGAAGCGTCGACACTTAGGTATGACATTTTTACGGCGTTAACTCTTCAAACGTTTGTTCCAGTCGCATACGTACACTTGTAACACCCATTTTCGACCTATTTTGTATCTGTATCGATACGTCTATGTAATTTTGTAATGTTGCTTATGTAGAGTGTTCTATCTGTCATGGAAATTCTTTGACCATGTATACATATTTCAATTATGTGAAGTTTTTGAACGATGTTGTTGAAACTGTGCTTACGGATTTAAATAACTACTGGAATGATTGTTATATAATGTACTGTAAATGACTTGGTCCATAGTTAGGGAACGTGGTGTTGAAAGTAAAACATGTGGGGAAGCCCCGCAGCTACGGAAGTAGCCTGGCGGAGTGGAAAAGGTGTGGTTGGCGCACAAATGGAAACTCGTCCTGTGTGCAAGGCAAGGAGTCTGGGCTGAAGAGTGCTGTGGTTAACATCTCGTTAGCAGTAGTGGAACATTGTGGCTCATACTTTTGGAGTTTTGAGGCCAGAGGAGCTGAAGAGCAGTATTTATGGGCCTCGGATACTGCATTTAGTGATACCATTGTCATGGCATGGTTTTTGGCCCTATAAAAATATAATTCCGACGGCAAGAAGATCTGTAACAGGGCGAGGCCATGACTGCATCACCGCCATGTTAACAGCCACTGCAGATTACGCCATCACTACCACGAGCCTTCCACGAAATTGTTTATATTTGGCACTCTGTAAATGGACCAGGTATTTGTGAAATTTGGTTGACAATAGTAATAATCGTGGTGTTGTTAAAAAAACCTTTATCTTGCACCCGTGATTATGCAAACCACAAACCTGGGCAGGAATCCTATCATAGCGAATTTAATTGGTTCAAATGGCTCTGAGCACTATGGGACTCAACTGCTGCGGTCATTAGTCCCCTAGAACTTAGAACTACTTAAACGTAACTAACCTGACATCACACACATCCATGCCCGAGGCAGGATTCGAACCTGCGACCGTAGTAGCAGTGCGGCTCCGAACTGTAGCGCCTAGAACCGCACGGCCACCGCGGCCGGCAAGCTAATTTAATTCCTAATGTCCTAATTTATTATGTGAAAGACATTCGGCAACTGTAATAATTGTTGTGACAGCTTTCTAATGCATGGAGTTACATTGTTCAGATTTCAGTCTTATACTCTTGGTGATCAAAAGTATCCGGACAGCTGACTGAAAATGACTTACAAGTTCGTGCCGCCATCCATCGGTAATGCTCGAATTCAATAGCCTTGATGACAGCTTCCACTCTCACAGGCATATGATCAACGAAGTGCTGGAGGGTTTCTTGGGGAATGGCAGCCCATTCTTCACGGAGTGCAGCACTGAGGAGAGGTATCGCTGTGGTCGGTGAGGCCTGGCACGAATGGCACGAATTCGGCGTTCCGAAACATCCCAAAAGTGTTCAGTAGGATTCAGGTCAGAACTCTGTGCAGGCCAGTCCATTACGGGGATGTTATTGTCGTGTAACCACTCCGCCACAGGCCGTGCATTATGAACAGGTGCTCGATCGTGTTCAAAGATGCAATCGCCACCACCGAATTGCTCTTCAACAGTGCGAAGCAAGATGGTGCTTAAAACATCCATGTAGGCTTGTGCTGTGATAGTGCCGCGCAAAACAACATGGGGTGCAAGCCCTCTTCATGAAAAACACGACCAAACCATAACACCATCGCTTCCAAATTTTACTGTTGACACTACACACGCTGGCAGATGACATTCACCGGGAATCTGCTTTATCCATACCCTGCCATGAGATCGCCACATTGTGTACCGTGATTCGACACTCTACGCAACGTTTTCCCACTGTTTAATCGTCCAATGTTTACGCTCCTTACACCAAGCGAGGCTCAAATGGTTCAAGTGGCTCTGAGCACTATGGGACTTAACTTCTGAGGCCATCAGTCCCCTAGAACTTAGAACTACTTAAACCCAACTAACCTAAGGACACCACACACATCCATGCCCGAGGCAGGATTCGAACCTGCGACCGTAGCAGCCGCGCAGTTCCAGACTGAAGCGCCTAGAACCGCTCTCCCACCGCGTCAGGCCCAAGCGAGGCGTCGTGTGTCATTTAACGGCGTGATGTGTGGCTTATGAGCAGCCGCTCGATCGTGAAATCCAAGTTTTCTCACCTCCCGCCTAACTAACATAGTACTTGCAGTGGAGCCTGATGTAGTTTGGAATTCCTGTGTGATGGTGTGGATAGATGTCTGCCTCTTCAACTGTTGGTGGTCTCCGGCCGTCAACAGACGAGGTCGGCCTGTACGCTTTTGTGCTGTAAGTGTCCCTTAACGTTTCCACTTCACTATCACATCGGAAACAGTGGACTTAGAGATATTTAGGAGCGTGGAAATCTCGCGTACAGACGTATGACGCAAGTGACTCCCAATGACCTGACCACATTCGAAGTCCGTTGAGTTCCTCGGAGTGCCGCATTCTGCTCTCTCACGATGTCTAATATCTACTGAGGTCGCTGATGTGGAGTACCTGGCAGTTGGTGGCAACACAATGCACCTAATACTTTTGATCACGTAGTGTAGTTGGAGGAATATTCCACTTCCAGTGCATTTTAAGTCAATCTGTAGTAATTTTCCTAAATAATTTGCCTTATTTGTAAAGCTGCCTGAAAAGAGTAAAGTTGATCTGAAGTGAAAGAGATTATTAATGGTTGCATTTATGTACTTTGATCAGAATCACGAAGTTTTACCAGTGTTCGTTTAATGAGAAAGTGTTTGAACTTGAATTTAATGTTGTGTTGGCATTTGCACAGTCAACTATATTTTTAGTAGGTTAAAAGACTGTTTATCAAAACACATTTGTTATTTAAAGAGTTATAGTTTGTTGTACTTTACTTAAAACTTAGCGTTTCTCATGCATACTTCTGTGGTTTTGTTAATGAGCATGGTTTTTCAAACCATGAAAGTTTAAGGGCCCTCGTGTACTAGGCTAGTTAGTTAATGAAACAAAGCAAAGACTACTTCAGAGCCAGTGTAGTTAGGTTTTGCAGTTGTGTTTAACTGCTTCAGACCGCGCTTAATAAAGAAATATTTACTGAGTTAGCTGTTCTAATGCAGGTTGTTTAATGCACAGGCATAGAGACCCTGTACTAAGCAATGATGTTATATAGCATGATCATTAACAGACCCCCTGATTTAAATCAGGATCATTTCATGCTTTTCTATGTTTAGTGTTGCTACTAGTTTGTGTGTTGGTGATTGGTTCTACAAACTGCCACATCTACTTCATTTAAAGTTCGTGTTGTTGAGAGGCCATTTGTTTGTTTGACTTTCAAGTTAGTAGTATAGTTATCTGCAAGGTAGGATTACTGTGTTGTAGTGTGAACATATATAAGGAAAGAGGTTAGTGTGTGTGTGTGTGTGTGTGTGTGTGTGTGTGTGTGTGTGTGAAGGAGGGTTAGGTTAACCTTGGCAGTGCCTTCTGCGTTATTATATTGCTTGACACAAGAATGGCTAATTAATGTGACGGTCGATATTAATAAGTAATGTTGCAACTTCCTGTTGCGCTGGGAGAACGTGTGATCCTGTCCCACTTGTTTACTGTTGGTTAGACTCTGCTGGAGTGTTTCGGAAACGAATCCCAGTTTGAAACTTCCTGGCAGATTAAAACTGTGTGCCGGACCGAGACTCGAACTCGGGACCTTTGCCTTTCGCGGGCAAGTGCTCTACCAACTGAGCTAGCCAAGCACGACTCACGCCCGCGTAAGGCAAAGGTCCCGAGTTTGAGTCTCGGTCGAGCACACAGTTTTAATCCGCCAGGAAGTTTCATATCAGCGCACACTCCGCTGTAGAGTGAAAATTTCATTCTAGAATCCCTGTTTGATTGTTCTGTTCCCATTAGGTTATCCCACGGTCACGACTTTCTTAAAAATTCCTCCAAGAGGTTTAATGCTAGCATCGATTGCCGTTTAAGGTGGTCGGTGTTACCGTTACTCACTCAGCTATTGTATTTAAGAAGCAACATCACTGTTTATCAAGAAACGACACGAAAAAGCAGTCTGGTGTTCTGAAACAAATAACTTGTAATTCAAGGAGAAAAATTGCATTGATTGGAAACAAATTTACACATGCTTTTAATACGTAAAGTTTAGTAAATGACACAGGTTTTCGTAGTTACGTGAAATCATGACTAATTATCTAAGTAACAATATGTCAGTGGGTCTGTTCACACTTCTGTTGTTAAATGTTTCATCTGACTTACAAGAGATGATTGGTATTGCAAACGCTTGTATTTGCACGTAGAGACCTGCGTGGAACGTATTTATTTTTATAATTTAGGCATTCCTACGGTGTAGAAAGAAACTATGAGTAATGAGCAGATTGGTGATCGAAATTAAGTGGGAAACGAATGTTACAAGTAAACTGTATGAGATTGTGGGTCTGCCTTGATGCAAACACTTTTTGTTAATTTACTTCCCCAAACTAGTTTCAGTGAAATACCTACATCATCAGTGCATTTCTTTATTATAAAACATGCAAAAATCAGCATCGTTCCACTACATTACGAAAAAACGTTATTACGTGTATTCTATTTGGTTCCAGTACTGTGTGAATAAGTTTATGTAACCTATTTACTTCAAAGTCATTGCATAATTTCCATGTTCGTTGCCGTTTTTTTGGCATAAAGCACGTCATTTGCAAAGTTATGCCTGGCTGTTATTAACAAATATAAACATGAGCACTTAATAACGTCAATTTTCTTACAATTGGAATTTGCGGTTGTATTGTGATTTTTGTGAGCGCTAGGTTGTAACGTAATTTGTCATGTGCACGTGTTACTTGATTGGCTTTCAGTTGCTCTGTAAACGCAGAAAGAAGAAACTTCTCACCTTGGCAGTATTTCAAACACTCTGCCATCTTCCTGTTGACGTGTGTTGCGTGATGCGTCGCACAAGATTGACACTATCGCTTAAAACTGATAGCGAACACTGAACAGGCAGGACAGTATGATCACATCAGTAATAGCATGTTATTCCACATTTGGCAAACAAAATAGTTGCTATTCTTTGCGACATACGTATTAAAAGCCGCCATATATCTACTCTAAGATACACAGTTGGAAAAAAAAAATCTGCAAAGGCTATGTCGTTATTGTTCCGATGATATCATAGGCCAACTGCGGGGTAGTTGATGCACTGATAATTGTTCCTACGTCGTCGCCAGTGGAGGGAATAATGGCATAGCTAACGGAGCATCACCTGTATCTGCTGCTTAAAAGTGAATGCCCGCGGACATGTAAATCGTGCCACAAAGATGCTAACGTGCTTTCTACAGCCAACTGGATTTGAGAGGTGCCAGATTGTGGTGTTTCGAGTGGTATAGTGGTCCTAACGGACAATCGCCGCATGTGTTTGACGAGCCATGACAGTTGTGCGACGATGCTGGCAACAGCGTACACGGGAACATTCTCTACTCACAGACGACGTTCTGGGCGCATCAGGAACGCCTTTCAAGATCGTCTAATTTAATGGAAAAAGCGGTAAACCATACAAATTATACAAAACAGGTAAGAGCAAATGTGACGCAAGAAATGTCAACACGGAACCACTTAGTATCGACGTGCACGGCACGCCTGGTGGTCTTCAGTTTCTGCCTGCACGCAAGTGATAGTCGTTCACGAGTACGACATAGGTGACTGCATTCGTCTAAAATGGCCTGGCCCCACGCCAGTAATTTTAGTCTGGGGTGTGATGAGCTGAATCTCTTGTTCACGTTTTGTGTTTGTGGAGGGAACGTTGACGAGCGTTCGGTTCATGCAGAATTCTATTCGGGCTTTTCTACCTTTCTTAAAACATGAAGATGATGGGCTGTTAGAACAGGACAGTGCTCCGTTACACATTGGTCTTGAAACTCAAAGTGCTGTGCAAGACGTGAAGCAACGTTTCTTGCAACACGATCACAGGACTTGTCTCCTCTGGAGCAGGATGGGACATGATGGGATGACAGGTAATTTGTGGGACTCGTACACCCCCCATCTCTTACGCAGCTACGCGAACAGGTGGAGCAGGTGTGGAATAACGTGTCTCAGGACAGCATTCGCCACCATTATGAGCAATTGCATGCAGTTCAGTTCCTTGTGCTGCCTCCCCTGCGTACTGGTTCAGCCTGCATCCATACCTGGTACCTCATAACTGAGTGAGCTGTTGATGTATCAGTATAATTATTTCATTTCAGCTGTTGATGTATCAATGTAATTATTTCATTTATTCAGTATGTATTGTTCTACAACAAACTTTGAATAAATTAGAAAACTATGTGTTTTGATTCTTTTTCCAATAATGTGAGTGATCCATGACCTATAAATGCATTCATTCTATTTCTGCATTTTACGAGGAGGTGGTCTGTCGTTCTCAGCTGAGCTGGCGCTGTGTGTGTTTGTGTGTGTGTGTGTGTGTGTGTGTGTGTGTGTGTGTGTGTGTGTGCGTTTTGTTCTTAGCATAGGTTAGTTTAAATGGTGTGTAAATCTAGGGACCGATGACCTAAGCAGTTTGGTCCCTTAGAAATTCACACACACTTTTTTTTTCTGTTTCATCCTTCCTTTTCCGCGTTTTTGGTCCCCCTTTGGAATTTGACGTCCACTTCTAAATTTTTTGACTATAGTGTGTGCCATTTTCAGAAGAACTCCCTCCCTAGCGTCTACAGCGTGGATTCCTCCCCCTCCTTCCTTCCCACTTTCCTTCCCTGCCGTAGTCCTGCTCTACCCCAATATGTTACCACCACATGTAGTGGGGCTATTAAGTACTCATGAGGCTGAGCCTCCTGACAACACAGGGATCACACTTCTGATAATCGAGCTATTGCCTACCCCTGTATGCCTAGGAGTGTTTGCTTGTCATTCTGGAGCATTGGAACTCCCAGCTACAGGCATCGTGCCAGATGGCCCTTGCTGTAGCTGGGTGGTGCCCATGGGGAGAGCCACTGACCAGAATGGGTGGCATCAGGGTGGATGCTTTGTGCATGAAGCGTATCAAGTTCCAAAAATCTGGCCGTTCTCCTGTGACCATCTCTTCATGTGTTAACGGGTCATTGAATGCTGCTGCTTATGATCCTGTGGCCTTCCCTTACCTGGCTACACCCTGGGAGGAGGGCCAGGCTCGGCAGCTTGAGGTGAAACACTTCCCCCTAGTGCGTGGTCTGTACTAGCACGGATGGAGACACATTCACCTCCACAAAGGCGTTACTTTTTGTGGAAGATATCGAAGACAACTTTGGCGAGTTCGAGTCTCTCAGTAAGATGCACTCAGGGCCCACATTGGTCAAATCTTCTGCAATGTGCTGGTGTCCATTACACCTCACCAGTATTTGAATATGATTCAGGGAGTCATTTTCCATTGGGATGTTATTCTTCCAAATGATGATAAACTGTGGGCCAATCTGGGACGACAGGGCGTTCATTTTGTTCGGCGTGTGCAGAAAGGTTATATTAACAACTGTACTGCTACTGGCTCCTTTATTCTGGCTTCTGAGGGAGGTAACCCCCCCCCCCCCCCCTAGAGAAGGTCAAGCTTATGTGTTATCCGTGTGACATATGAAGCTTTCCGTGCTGCAACCCATGTGGTGCTTGAAGAAAAGAATATACAGGAGCATTTATCTTATACTGAGGCTTGTTAGAAATATGACTGGCGTCATCCTGTGTCGATGACATCTACTTTGCCCTCTGTTATGCCCTTTCGCCCTGTTCCTTACCTCAGTCCCATCCCCCTCTTCTCATCTCCTTCCCTGCAGTTCCCACACCTTCCTCTCTGAGTGCTGTTCCTTCTCCCTGGCTGAAGAAGTGCCCTCCCCTCTTCGCCTACTGGTGATGCGGCTTTCTCCAGGTAGCCCTGCCCCTGGCGTCTCTCAGGCCAAAGGCCTTATACCACAGCTTGACCAAGGACACAAAGTCTGTGCGTCCCAAGGTTACCCTCTCACCTTCGGTTCTGGTTCTAGCAGAAGCCTGCTCTAAGTCTGTGCCCTGCCCTCCTCAACCTATGAAAGAGGAAGAGGAAAATGAGGAGGAGGAGGAGAAGAAGAAGAAGAAGAAGAAGAAGGAGTCCCAGGACAAGGCCACCTTGGTGGCCGCAGAGGTGGCAACCTGAGTCTGACATCTTATTTATGGATGTCACCCCATCATCATTGGTGACGAATGGTGACCCATCGGTTTGATTAGCTCCTGCCTGAAACTTCGTGAGAGATTAAAACTGTGTGCTGGAACGAGACTCGAACTCTTCTGCGAACTTATGTGAAGTTTGGAAGGTAGGAGACGAGGTACTGGCAGAATTGAAGCTGTGGGGACAGGTCGTGAGTCGTGCTTGGGTAGCTCAGTTGGTAGAGCACTTGCCCGCGAAAGGCAAAGATCCTGAGTCGGAGTGTCGGTCCGGCACACAGTTTTAATCTGCCAGGAAGTTTCATATCAGTGCACAATAATCTAATCTAACTCTGCTGCAGAGTGAAAATCTCATTCTGGTGGCTACTGTCTGTTCGCCTCCCATTTGGATACCCACTCCACGATTATTCAGTCTCTCAGAGTTGCAATCCCTTATTGCCTTCTATTCGGCAGCTTGTCTTCTTCTCCAGGAATGCCATTTTACTTATGCTCTCTCACCATCCCTTTGTGGGTCCCGTGCTTTCTGTCAGAACTGGGTCGGCTCTTTGAGGGCTTTCAGTGCCTTCTGCACATCAGTCTGTATAGGTATTGTTAGTACATCGATCCCACTTTGTACCACATTGGAAGTGGTTGACATTCAGGTCAACTTGGACTCTGCCGTCACGGTTTGAAATCTCTTATTTCCTTCCTGACAGGCCACCTACATTTGCTGGCTAACTGCCCTACTTCAGCAACACTGCCTCCCTTCCTTATCCTTGGATATTGTAATGTCCATCAACCTTTGTGAGAAAATGTTTTTTCGTCTAGTCAGGTGCCCCTCATTGACCATCATTTACCATTTTCTTGTGAACCACGATCTGTGCTTGATTCGTGATAGTTTCCCTACTCATTTTAGTGCTGGATGTGGCACTTTCTCTGCTGTTGATCTTCCACACTCTCCCTCTACCTTCTTTCTTCCTCACACTAGTCGCCACACAATGATAGTGACCACACTACTTCCCATTGATTCTCTCATTCCGTTCCAGCGTCTCGATGACCAGGTTTCACTTATGGGCTTTCCACCATGCTGATTGGCCTCTACAAACCTCCCAAGTCGCGTTTACACCTTCTTTGTCAGGTTGTATTGATAAAGTCGTCCGTGCTCTGTCCGATAAGATAACCCTTGCTGCCAACATTGCCGTTGCCCTCTTTACAAGCCCCATTCGTTGTTGGCCAGTTCTGTGGTGCGACTGCTATCTATGGTCATCATCATGTATTGCAACATCTTAAGTGGCACCCATCCTCCGCCAGTCTTCTTGCCTTTAAATCACACCAAATCTCATTACTTAACTAAACAAGGCAAACCAGTAGGTAATGCTTTGTTTCCTCTGTAGGTTCTTCTGTCCCTTTGTCACAGGCGTGGGCTGCACTCCACACCCTCCAAGGATATCAGCAGCAATCATCCGTTCAGGGCCTTGCCCTTCCAGGTGGCCTTTGTCCGCGGTGATCTCGCGGTTCTAGGCGCGCAGTCCGGAAACGTGTGACTGCTACGGTCGCAGGTTCGAATCCTGCCTTGGGCATGGATGTGTGTGATGCCCTTAGGTTAGTTAGGTTTAAGTAGTTCTAAGTTCTAGGGAACTGATGACCACAGCAGTTGAGTCCCATAGTGCTCAGAGTCATTTGAACCATTTTTTTTTTTTGGCCTTTGTACATATCCATCAGTTCTTATGGAATACCTCGTGACCCATTTTGCAACGGTAAAGGCGTGAGCCACATATTCAGCCACCTTCCTCCTCTAGCACAGCAGGCTGAAGAATCCCACTTACGTTTTAGCTCTTCTCAGGTGGACTCCTACAGTGAACATTTTACTGTATGGGAGCTTCTTTTGGCTCTCAGTTCTTCCCACAGTTCATCTCCTGTCCCTGATTTGGCCTATAACCAATTGCTTTAACACCTCAATCCTCAACTACATCATCTCCTCCAGGTTTTTGTATTTGGCTCCAAGGCATTTTCCTCTCTCAGTGGTGAGACAGTATTGTGGTTCCTGTCCTTAGGCCTGGCAAAAATCAGTCGTCCAATGATGGGTAGGGGCAAATCAGCCTGACCTTTGTCTTCTGCAGGTTACTTGAGCGGATGGTCAATGAATCTCAGGAACTTTCATCTGTTTACCAGTGTGGCTTACAGCAGGGAGAGTCTGCAGTCGAACATCAGCTTCAATTGGAAACCACAGTTCATCAGACCTTTTCGCCACCATCATGTTGCAGTTTTCTTCAATCTTCATATGGCCTATGACACAGCCTGCTGTCATCACATCCTCCTTACACTCCACTAGTGGGGTCTTTGGGGCTCTCCCATTCTTCGAGAGTCTGGGTTGGCACTGTTCCCAGTTCTCTGTGGACCCTGGAGAATGGTGCTCCACAGGGTTCCGTATTGTCTTTCTTTTTCTCATCGCTATTGATGGACTTTTTGCCTCTGCCCGACCATTGGTCATCCCTGCTCTGTATGTGGAAGATTTCCGGATTTGGGCTAGCTCCCACTCCATAGCTTCTGTGGAATAGCAGCTCCAGGATGCTATCTGGCACAGTTCCATGTGGACATTCTCACACAGCTTTCCGTTGTCCCCACTTAAGTCAACAGTGATACATTTCTGTCGCTGTGCAAAGGTCCATCGTGATATGGAGCTTTGCCTCAATATCCATCATGGTCCCCCAGTTCTGTTTCTTGGGTCTTCTTTTTGACAGGAAGCTTACTTGGTTGCCCCATATCTGTCATCTGAAGGTTGGCTGTTTTCGTAAAGTCAATGTTCTTCACTTCGTTCCCCACACGTCTTGAGGTGCAGATCGTTCGATCCTTCACCTTTACTGGGCATTAATTCTGTCTCATCTGGACTATGGTCGTCAAGTTTATGGATCAGCTGCACCTACATGCTTCTCATGGACCTGGTTCACCATAGTGGTATTCATTTAGCCACTGGTGCGTTTCTTGTTACCCTTATCGATAGTCTACTGGTTGACACTGGGATCCCTCGCATTTAGATTCGGTGGTCCCAACTCCTGGTTTCCTATTCCATCTCTATCCAGTCCCCCCATGCTCACCCTTCGCACACAATTCTTTTCGCAGCTTTGGGTCACTGCCTGCCCACTGCCATCCCTGAGGTGTGTTTACCAATTGGGCTCTGCCTCACTTCTGTCTGCCATGACTTCCACTTCCTCTCATTGTCTTCTTCTCCACATTTTCTCCGACCACTACCCCTGGTTAGTTCCTCAGGTACCGATTCGGATGTATGTCTCCCAGCGACTGAAAGCCTCCATCGCTCCAGTGGTGTTCCATTGTTTGTTCTGTGTGCTCTTAAGGGAGTTACAGGATCTCATTGTTGGCACAGAACACCATCTCGTCCCTGCCACGTATCAGGTGTTTACTGTGGAATTGATGCACATCTTCAGGCCCTCCGTTTAATTAAAAGGTCCTCCCTCACTCCTGCTTTGTTATGTACAAACTCAATGAGTGGCCTTCAGGCTTTTGCTCAATGTTTTTCCCACCACCCTTTGGTCTCTGCCATCCTCGACCATCTCGCTGATATTGGCGCTGCACCTTGTTCAGGTGATTTTCTTTTGGTTCCTGGCCACATAGGTATTCTGTGTAATGAACCTGGCTGGGGGGCGACCACCTACCCCCTATTCTCTGTGCTTTTCCAGTGGTGGATTTGCAACTTTACATCAAATCCCATTTTGCTACATTGTGGGCTGCCTCTTGGAAGGCTACCCCCCCCCCCAAAAAAAAATCCAGTAAACTTCACTTCGCACCATCTAGGAGACTCGCACTATACGGCGTTCTTCCCTTTGCATCTCCTGGCGGGAATCTACCATTCTTTGCCGTCTTCGTATTAGCCATAGTAGGTTGACCCATGGTACTTCATTCTGCTGTGAGTGCACCCCCCGTCGCATATCCCCCTATTTGTAGTTGCTGCTGATGGTGATCCCAATTTATCTAGACTGCCGCCACCTTTTGGCTTTTTGCATTAAATATGCCCTCCCACCTTCCTTGTCTCGTGTGTTAGAAGATGACTGTTGAATGGTTATGTCTGTCCTCAGTTTTCTTCGTGGAAGTGATTTGTACTCTCAGGTATAAGTCCTTGAATTTTCCTCAGGAATTTGAGTCCTTCAGTTGGCGTAGGCGTTGATTGTAATGGCCTGGACCTTGTCTCCACACCTGCCAGGTTCTCCCCGCCTTTTCCCGCCTTTCCCTGTTTTCCAGTTTTGTTTTCCCTTCTCCTGTGTCTTCTTCTCCTAGTGTTGTCCTCGTTGTATCGTGATACTGGTATGGTGTGGATGTGGGGACAGTTCAGTGGTGGTGCTGGTGCCCCACTGCTCATAGCGTTTCTGAAACACCCTTGCTCTCCCCGTTTCCACCTACCCCACTCCTGTTCTTTCCACTTTCTGCTTCTCTGACTTACCTTTTGCGTCTTTGTTTGCACGTTATCCCTTCCCCTTGACTGGACCGTGCTATTTGTGTTTTCCTTCCTTCATTTCTGCCATCCTAGATCCTTTGAAAAGGACGCGGCCGCTTTCCTTCCCAATTCTTTCGTAATCTGAGCTTCGGCTCCGCTCCTAATGACCGACGAGACGTTAAACTGTAAGCTGCCTTTCTTCTTCCTGTACTCCCTACAGGCGGATTTTTGTCATGTCAGGTTGATAACGTAGCCACATTTCCAACAGTGTATTGCGAACAACACTCTCCTAAACAGTTCTGCTTCTTTAACATTGATGCTGCTTTAGTTGCGCAACAACTGTTCGTCTACTTTTAGATTTAGAATAAGGGCAGTGTAACATTGGTCTTTCCATGAATTCATTCGTACCAAAGCTGTCATCACGATCTGCCCCTCGTCAGTATCGATGAAAACAGTTTACAGTCCCTGTGTACGAAGGTGAACGTGTTTCCTGAACGGAATGTATAAGTTGTTTCAGAAATAGGTAAAGCTTGATCACAAAATAATTCCTTCTTCTTTGTCTTTTGTTTTTATTGGGATGGTTATTCTCGAATTTCGCGTGGTTAATTTAAGGGGTGGCCAGATGTCCTTCCTGTCACTACTCCGTTATCCCAGAGAAGAGACGGAATGTGTGTATCGCAATTGTCTGCGTATATTGTTATCTGTGCGGAAGTGTGCGAAAGTTTTCTAAGTTTTTGTAAATCGTGTAACTGAGAAAATCGCCTAAAAAACCACATCAAGGCCGTCCAGCACACCAGCCATCGTCGTTAATACGCCGGGCAGATTCGATCCGCGGTCGGCGCCCCCTCCTCGTCTCGGAAGCAACGCTGTAACACGCACGGCTATCCGGCCGGTAAATAACAAGACAGTATAAAAAAGTAATTACAAAAGTATGTTCCGCATGGTGTGTTAAGAAAGGAACTTATTTACGATCGATGTTAGACTGTTGTGCCATTCTCAAGTAATGGCTCACCACGAAGGGCGTGAATAGATATTCATTGCCGTTAAATTAACATCGTCCTCTCACCTACTATACTGGTATATTTCATGTCACATGCTTAAGAATACAGGCTGCGTTATCTGTGTAAAACGACTTAATAGTTCTCGTAATAAGCCCTATACTACGCTCGTATTTATCACAGTGCTTGTTACCTGACCATGCCTATTTCACTAATAACATAAAATATCCATTTGCTACGTACCTACTCACGCAAAAATGCTTTGTTTCTCAGGTTCACCTGCAGAAAATGGTGAAATCGGAAGGGTTGGGTGGTCACTCACTTTCAGGGCAAATATTTAGTATATTGTTAACAGCTTTAGTAGCCTAGCTGTAATCTTAGGCTACTATAGCACCACATCATGTTGTGTCATTATGTTCTAAATACACAAGGTCCAGTGGGGACGTACGTAAAATAAATAACTAAACATTTTCTCTGTCTCATTGGATAAAGCCTTCAAGGTTTCAAGGCACATATGTGGAACTTGACGAAATACTAAAAAGATATGAGCGCCGTAAACTACTGCAGTGCCGTCAGGACAAGAGGTTCCAGAACGTTTCCCCTGTTGTATCAATTGTAAGCAAACACTTGACTTCAAGACGTGTGTTTGACTGTGCGCTGGAAGCCCGTCAGGCCGTGGTCTGCTGTTGTAGCAATCAGACCACTTGCTCGTGAAGCTCTTCAAACTTTCCCATTGTATACGATATTAAAAGTGCTACACCAAGAAGAAATGCAGATGATAAACGGGTATTCATTGGACAAATATATTATACTAAAACTGACATGTAATTACATTTTCACGCAATTTAGGTGCATAGATCCTGAGAAATCAGTACCCAGAACAACCACCTCTGGCCGTAATATCGGCCTTGATACGCTTGGGCATTGAGTCAAACAGAGCTTGGATGGCGTGTACAGGTACAGCTGCCCATGCAGCTTCAACACGATACCACAGTTCATCAAGAGTAGTCACTGGCTTATTGTGACGAGCCAGTTGCTCGGCCACCATTGACCAGACGTTTTCAATTGGTAAGAGATCTGGAGAATGTGCTGGTCAGGGCAGCAGTGGAACATTTTCTGTATCCAGAAAGGTCCGTACAGGACCTGCAACATGCGGTCGTGCATTATCCTGCTGAAATGTAGGGTTTCGCAGAGATAGAATGAAGGGTAGAGCCACGGGTCGTAACACATCTGAAATGTAACGTCCACTGTTCAAATTGCCGTCAATGCGAACAAGAGGTGACCGACACGTGTAACCAATGGCACCCCATACCATCACGCCGGGTGATACGCCAGTATAGCGATGACGAATACACGCTTCCAATGTGCGTTCAACGCGATGTCGTCAAACACGGATGCGACCATCATGATGCTGTAAACACAACCTTAATTCATCCGAAAAAAATACGTTTTGCTATTCGTGCACCCAGGTTCGTCGTTGAGTACACCATCGCAGGCGCTCCTGTCTGTGATGCAGCGTCTAGGGTAACCGCGGACTGGTCTCCGAGCTGATAGTCCATGCTGCTGCAAACGTCGTCGAACTGTTTATGGAGGTGGTTGTTGTCTTGCAAAAGTCCCCATCTGTTGACTCAGGGATTGAGACGTGGCTACATGATTCGTTACAGCCATGCGGATAAGATGCCTGTCATCTCCACAGCTAGTGATACGAGGCCGTTGGGATCCAGCACGGCGTTCCGTATTACCCTCCTGAACCCACCGATACCATATTCTGCCAACAGTCATTGGATCTCGACCAGCGCGAGCAGCAATGTCGCGATACGATAAACCGCAATCGCGATAGGCTACAATCTGACCTTTATCAAAGTCGGAAACGTGATGGTACGCATTTCTCCTCCTCGCACGAGGCATTACAACAACGTCTCACCAGGCAACGCCTGTCCACTGCTGTTTGTGTATGAGAAATCGGTTGGGAACATTCCTCATGTGAGCACGTTGCAGGTGTCTACACCGGGGCCAACCTTGTGTGAATGCTCTGAAAAGCTAATCATTTGCATATAACAGCATCATCTTCCTGTCGGTTAAATTTCGCGTCTGTAGCACGTCATCTTCGTGGTGCAGCAATTTTAATGGTCAGTAGTTTATTTGGACCTCACTATTGCTACTGACGACGACAGGCTTTTTTGGTGTTTTTCGAAAAGCCACTAACATTGATGAAACTGTGTCCGCTTCTTCAGTGCATCTTCATTCCCATAAAAAAGCATTTTTCTATTCAGCAATTCTTCGTGCAGTTTCTCTACCAGTGTCACCTGACAAGCTCAATGAAGAGATGAATATGGTAAAAACTATTGAAATTAATATCAGCTATGATTCCTCGATAGTTGACAAAATTTTCAAAATTAAAACTGACGCTGAAGTGACCAGTTTAGGCATCAGTGCTGTTTCTGACAGCGACGAGTTCAAAAATGTTTTCTAGGTTCCATTTCTAGGCAGTATTTCGTATAAAACTCGTCGTTTTTTAATAAAAAAAATATGGATGCAAAGTTACCTTTTTCACTAACAGTAACCTGCAAAAAAATCTTATTCACAATCTCAAGTCCACAGTTGCTCCTATACACAATTCAGGAGTATATAAAATCACTTGTGATACGTGTCCCGTTTATTACATAGGGCAAACCGGAAGATCACGAACGGAGAACATTTATCAGGAAAAAGAGGTACTAATTTACATAATTACACTTTTGTTGATCATCTGTTAATTTCCATTCACAAACCGAAAAGCGTTGAAGATATTTCCATTTGACATACGGAAAAGAAAGGTGATAGGCTCGACGTAGTCGAAGAGCTGGAGATTTACAAGCGTATTTCTAAGAACGATGGTCTCATCCTCAATGAACACTTACAATTACGCACCAAAAATATTGTCAATGGTTTTGATCCACTACTTGTGGAATTTTGATTGTTCTATTTTTTGCTACTTTCGAAACATTATTTTCTTCGAATCTCATAGAGTTACCTCCATGCAGATATTTTTTGGATTGTACAGCTGTTTGTATAAATTTTCTGTATTATTCTGTCCTTTATGTAACACTAATATTTATAATGCCTAATATATGGCTCTTCATCTTCTGGGCTACTGTGTATTTAAAAAAAAATACATTAAGCTCTCGTCCTTTGTATTTTGTTTCAATAATTAACTGTAGTTGTTTTCAGTTATTTCTGTTGTAATGTCTCAAATGTGCATCTGTCACTGTCCGCGCTCGATAAGCTTGTATTGTTTTCGTGGCAACAATGTAAGCCACTGTGCTGATCAGTGTGATGTTCCTAGCTAGGCATACGTGCCAAACCGTGGACTGTGTTTTATTTTATTTTTGACGCGAACTTACATGCTCTAAACTCTATGGCCTTCTCGCAATGTAATTGCACTTAAGTAACATTTGTACGTCATGACAGTTGTCATCCTGGTTCATGGTTTTTTTGTCATACTCAATTTTGTATGTATTATTTTATAGGGTTTCTCAAAATTTCATTCTGGTGAAGACATCCGTAGAGCTGTCGAAACCTAGGTCAATGTACCAAACAGTTGTTTGCGACCGGTTAGCTGTGTGATTCCTATACTTGAAAATTGTATATAGTTGCTGAGAAACACCCATGCTTAAAGCTGGTAACATAGCGTTTAAACTCCTTCTTCTCTATACTAGTGTTAGTGTAAATAAATTGAAATATGTCAACAAAAAATGTGAAAAATATTAGAATTGCAAATTATTGTTAAGAAAAATATCTTTGCAAAGAAATCATTAGAAACAAACAGCTTTGTAAATAAAAGAAAGTATTCTAAAAAAATTGTATTGCAAAGAAAGAAATTGTTAATAATAAATCGTAAAGGTAACTTGTTATATCATTGTTATTATTTCTAAACCCTTTCACTATAGAATTATTGTTGATACAACAAACCTGAACCTCTCCCCGCGATACACAGACCTCAAATGGCAAGATATAAATACTAGAGCTAGTTGTACAGGATGATGAGGAGAGGAGAGGGATCACGATTCTTATTGGTCCATTGATTTTCCGTCACGGATGGAGCTCTTATAATTGAATAAAATACGAAAAAATGTGGAGAGAACGTAAAATTGTGGGCAAATACGAAAATGGATAAAAAAAATACGTAAAATTGTGGAAGAATGGCGCTACTTACACATCAGCCAGGATGTGGTCTCTGCTGGTGCCTCGAATTACGTGGTATCAAACTGTTACTAAGAAGTAGACCTCAAGTGACCTCAAGTGACATGAGTTAACGTAATTTGTTATTAACAAATAGACACAGCCTACAACCTCTTCTTGAGCTGCACAGCTCCAGAGTGAATCCTTCCCATCCAGTTGTCCCGTTGATGCATGATCCTCATTGGTCCAGGACTAGGGAAGGGTTTCCCGCCAATTTTATTTCATGCGACCACTAGAGAGTTATGTCATGACCTTGAAATTAACTTGCCCAGTTTCCTAAGGCTTGAGCCGACCGGAGTGGCCTCACGGTTCTAGGCGTTACAGTCTGGAACCGCGCGACCGCTACGGTCGCAGGTTCGAATCCTGCCTCGGGCATGGATGTGTGTGATGTCCTTAGGTTAGTTAGGTGTAAGTAGTTCTGAGTTCTAGGGGACTGATGACCTCAGAAGTTAAGTCCCATAGTGCTCAGAGCCATTTTGAGTCTAAGGCTTGGGGGGGGGGGGGGGGTGTCTGGGTGAGTTTGGTAAATTCCCAGTGGTTCCCCAGGGAAGAGAGGGGGTTTGGGGGCACCAAGGAGCCCAAGTGAGTACCCTGACACCAGATGCCCTTATCAGTGTAACCTGAGGCTCAACGTCAGGATCATCCGAAATCAGTATTGCTTTCCTACTACCTGTCAGCGGCTGCATATCGTATTGATAACATACTTTCATGCTACTGAAATCCTACAGCTTTCCTCGATTCTGGAAAGGTATTTTGGAAGTAGCGTTCACTGTACATGGTGCGTCGCCCATTGTTCACCTGTCCTCCTACTGACATGCCCCTATTCTTTAACACCTGTGCCCGTGAATTATACAGGGTGATTCAAAGTCCATATTACATGCTTCTAGGGGTTGTAGAGGGGACTTAGTAGATGAAGTTTAATGAGGACCCCATATCCGGAAATGTAGTTTGGATGTAAAATAATTTTGAAGATCGGATCAGTTTCAAATCTCCTATTTCACGGTACACACACAATCTGAGAAGAGGGCGTCGTCGTCAGTCCCTGTTGTAATTATGACATCTCATAAAACATTCGTCCAATAACAACAACGTCTGCAAGAAATTGGCGCGTTCGAAGCTAGGAGAGTTGGCTGTGGTGCTCCATGTACACGCTGCGCTCTCGACTGTGTTCGTTCCGTGAAACGGGAGATCAGAAAGTGGTCCGATCCTGAAACTGATTCTACATCCAAGTGGTACATTTTCGAACATGGGTTCTTGATCAAAACTTCATCTACTAAGTTCCCTCTACAACCACTAGAACTCTGTAATAGGAATTTTGAATCACCCTGTATAATGAACTTCCACTAACTAGAAACTGTTTCAGGCAATTGGCTCATCACACAGTATGTACACGGACCATGATTCGATTAATAATCAGTTGTTCCAACATCTGAACGCGACTCTCAGATTCCATCTACTAAAGGTCTTGATGCACATTTGGCTATAAGGTGTTTTCCTTCGCAATGGAGAAATTGTGTCATCATCCCAATCCTTAAGTCAGGCAAACCTCAGCATCATAGACAGTTAACGACCGAATAACTACACCAATGCTCTCTGCAAACTGTTCAAGAGGGTGGTAGCCGACGATTATGCCGAATTCTCGAATCAAGAGCCGTTTTGTTCACCTGTCAATGTGGTTTGCAGAGCAGGCGATCCAGAAGCGGATATCTGGTTAGATTAGTAACAACGATACCACAGCCTTATGCTAAACGCCAACGTTTCATTGCATTCTGTTTTATCTACATAAGATAAGCGACAGCGCTTGGCGCCGTCACATTTCACTTCTCCTCCATAACTGGTTCTTTCGCGACTTCCTACCGATTTTAATTCGTTATTTTTTATTCCTCCGACGGTTTACGGTTAGATAACGTGCGTCGCTCCGCTCCCTATTTGTGTAAGAGAACGACGTAAAAATGGCTCAACTGGGACTTAGCATCTGAGGCCATCAATCCCCTAGAACTTAGAACTACTTAAACCTAACTAGCCTAAGGACATCACATACATCCATGCCCGAGGCAGGATTCGAACCTGCAACCGTAACGGTCGCGCAGTTCCAGACTGAAGCGCCCAGAACAGCTCGGCCACACCGGCCGGCGAGAACGGCGTACCTCAGGGACCCGGGTCACACTGACACCCCTGTCCGACCAGTGGTTAACGCCACACTGTTTGTCGACGACGTTTGAGTTCGATATCTCCCTTAAACATTTGCCTCGTCTGATCTCCAGTTAGCTACAAGGAGCCACTGAAGGGCCTCTTCTTGGACTCGTTCCCATGGCTACCAGTTTTCTCCTACAGGTATGCGAATGTTGCATTTCTGTCGTCTTACCACGGCTCGTCCTGACCTGAAACTCTGCTTGAGTAACCAGCGCTTGGACGTTGTTGCGCAGTCCAATTTTTTGGGACTCTTTCCTTCATGTGTTTTTGTGCATTTCTTATATTGTAGCGGGGAAGTGGGTATTACTGTTAATCGCTGAAACAGATAACGTTAATAAATAAATTGTATAAATAGTGTTTTTTGCTTTGGTCCACACATACAGTACTGTAAGAAGTCATTTTCCTGCACGAGACTATTTTGCATTTTAAATAGCGCTTATCAGTAAGTTTTTTGTTCTAAGTGTGTTACAAAAGCGCAGATTATGGCGATGTGGTGGTCGTGTGCTGGTGTGTGCACGAAGCCGGAGCTAATGGAGGCGCTGTTTGCCGCCGCATTAGTCCGCGCCGCCACTTGAGGCTGCCTCCTCCAGCCTTTCCTAGTCTTCACTCAACACCTGCCCTCTGTCGTGTCGCTGTGTGTAACTTGTTTTTTCAACCTGTGATATTAAGTTCTCCGATTTCTAGGCTCCCGAGTTTTTCAAAATGGCGCGGCGTTTCCAGAAGTCTGTGTTAACATTTTCATAACCTGTAACCGCGCAGTTTCGGTAGTAACGCCATTTTCGAATAATTGTGTGATACAACCCATGCAACTGGAAGTTATTGCGATAGAGGCCAAGCGCACGTTCATTCGTACAATGGCAGAAACGCAGGTTGTTGGCGAGACTTTACAATCAAAGACATGGCACTAAGCATATATTCAACAGCTGCGACGTAGCGTAGAAGTTTGGAGTGAACAATCTAGTGGAGTATGAGCAGCGACATCTTACGGTCAACTTCTCACACGTGAACGTGAAGATTTACTCAGTTCTCTGTGTGGTCTGAACCGTTTTGACGGGTCATATTATGCATTCATTTGAAAATAGCTTCACAGACGAAACTTTGCAGTAATGAAAGCAAAGAAAAAGGGTAGGTTAATCCATCCAGTGGCAACTCGCGTGGCAACATGTCATCGTTCACACAACTTTTGGTGGTGGTGGACCCTGCTTTGATAAATGTCATTTTCGTCACTGTGTTACAAAGTCTACGCCGCAAGAAGATGGCAGTGACACTCATCGAAAAGTTACACCGTTTCCACGAACTCATCCGGCTGAAAACCTGACATCTTTTAACGTAGCTCTAGTTTATGTGGTTTCCCTTAATCACATGTGGAGAATGTGATGATGCATCATTTGAGTTTCCTTCCCCAGTCGAACAACTGCTGACTCACGAATGATGATATCATTGACAGACTGTTGTTCTCTTATTATACTTTCCGTACTTTTTGCAACAGCAGCCAGTTGGACAAAACTTATTCGAATGACGAATATAGATTAAACGGTTACTATTCGTAATGCGTGAATAACAAATAAAAATATGTATTCGATATATTCATTTACGCGAATAAAAACGTTTATACGTCATCGGTGAATAAAAAAATAGCGAACAATAGATATGAAATCCAATGGCATTTGTTGCAGTGTATAGAATTTACTACGGGAAATGGGAAATTTGTGTCTCTCTCTCTCTCTCTCTCTCTCTCTCTCTCTCACACACACACACACACACACACACACACACACACACACACACACACGCCCGAGGGTGGACTCGCGCATCCGACGGGGGGAGCCTTGCGAACCGTGACAAGGCGCCTAAGACCGCACGGCCACCCCGCGTGGCATTTACTATGCCTTAACGTGATTCAGACTACCAAGAATGAGCTAATGTGCAAGCACCTCTGGTTGGGAATCCTTTTTACAACAAACATCGCAACTACAGTAGTCCACAGTGTCTACGAATAGTAGTCATTGATTTCCCATAGTAACACACACACACACACACACACACACACACACACACACACACACACACACACTGAGTAATATAACAAAATGGTTAAAATGGCTTTGAGGACTATGGGACTTAACATCTGAGGTCATCAGTCCCCTATAATTTAGAATCACTTAAACCTAACTAACCTAAGGACAGCACACGCATCCATGCCCGAGGCAGGATTCGAACCTGCGACCGTAACAGCAGCGCGGTTCCGGACTAAAGCGCCTAGAACCGCTCGACCGCATCGCCCGGCGAGTAATAACAAGGCTGGACGAAACTACATATGAACTCGATCTCTCAAATAATATGCAACATATCCTAGCACTAATAACACATACCAAGAAAATGTAGGATGTGTAACAGTCCGTAAAGCAAATGTTAATTCTGTCACTCTTAACACGCAGCACTAGTCTCAGTATTGTTCACACTTGACTTTTGTCGCACTCCTACTCTGTCAAATAATTGGTTCTTGAAAACTATGTAGCGACTTTAAGCCTTTAAGAACGTGTAACCATTCTACCACTTTAAAGGAATATAAGTCACACTTACTTGCAGTCCAAACTTCGTGAGACCCTTGTCTAGTAACGAACTTCTTAAGTAAACAAGTTATACTTCTGATGCACACTCTCTCTTTTCTCAAACAGAACGGGTAAAACGAGTCTTTATTAGTGCTTGTTCACTAAAAGAAATGACATCCACTTTTCATTAATGATATTTATTTCACAGTTCTTAATTCAGTTTTGAGAGAGCAGAGCTTCGAACGTCAACTAATTGAGACGTCCTGGCAGTCATCTAACGTTATTCAGTTGTAGCATAACTGGCAAAGCTTTTCACTTACGCCGAAGTGCAACATATTGCAGGAATGTCTACTTCCACAGGTGGCTGAATAATTCGTTTCCATGAGCTTTTATGCACATTCTATGGGAAAAAAGACGCACCACGAAGAAGTTCCGCAAATTGGTAACGAACTGATATTCACACAGGTATCGACGGACAATGCAAAATCGTAAACTTTGGCGGCAGATGGATGAATGTGTGACGCTACAGCGCAATTTCACCGCGGAGCTAGCTAAGTTAGTAAGTGAGGGACATGTCCGATAGCAGGGCGTACTCTTCTCGAATTACATTCTGTGTACTCAGTTGGATAGTAACTATGCCTCGCATACAGGCGCGCGAACAATATACACAGAGATCAGCATTTGAGAGGGGACACGTGATCGGGCTCAAAAAAGCCAGTCGAAGTAATCGTCGAATCACACGACATTCGAATAGGAGCGTTGCCACTATTCGACGATGCTGGCGGAAATGGATGAGCCATGGCCGATCACAGCGTCCAAAAGGTAGCGGTCGACCTGGAGAGACGAAAGAACGTGAGAATCCAGCAATCGTCAAAGAGGCACTCGAGCCCTGGATTCATCATTTTCATCGATCCGATGTACAACTGGTGCTTCAGTAACCACAACCACCATTCGTAGGCAGCTCACAGAAAGCCGGCCACCATTGACCTCTGTACTCCAACAGTGATATGGGGCGCATCTCGTTGACTGTGGTAGAATTGTCTTCAGTGGTGAGAACCGCTTCGAATTTAGTACCAATGACGAGCGAAGACGTTTCTAGAGACGCACCGGAAAACGGTGGAGTACCGACCTCATTGTCGTCTGCCATATGGCACAACAACCACGAGTGAAGGTCTGTGGCAGCGTTTCTTTTCACAGCAGAGCCCCTTTGGTTGCCATCCGCGGCACTCTAGAGCCCAGCGGAACGTCGACGATACTCTACACTCTGTTTTGTAGCCTTTTATGGAAAGCCCATTCTTGGGCTTACGTTCCAGTAAGATAATGCCCGCCCGCACACGGCGAGAGTTTCTACTGCTTGTCTTAATGCTTGCCAAACCCTACCTTGGCCAGCATTTGAGAACGTTTGGAGCATTGCGGACAGGGTCCTCAGCCTACTCTTCATCACTACTATATTGTGAGCTGAGTCTGTATCTGGATTTGGGTACGCCTTACAATCCTGTATCTGATTAAGGAATTTCTGTCTGACAATGATGTAATCTAACTGAAATCTTCCCGTATCACCCGGCCTTTCTAAAGTATACCACCACCTCTTCTGAATATCGAACAGAGTATTTGCTATTACTAGCTGAAATTTATTACAGAACTCATTAGCCTTTTCCTTTTCTCATTTCTTGTCCCAAGCCCACATTCTCCTGTAACTTTCTCTCCTACTTCTTCCCCTACAACTGCGTCTCAGTCCCCCATGACTATTAGATTTTCATCTCCCTTTACATACTGTATTACCCCTTCAGTATCTTCATATACTTTCTCTATCTCTTCATCTTTAGCTTGAGACGACGGCATGTATGCCTGAACTATCGTTGTCGGTGTTGGTTTAATTTGCTGCCGATTCTGATAAGAACAACCCTGTCACTGAACTGTTCACCGTAACACATTCTCTGCCCCACCTTCCTATTCATAACGAATCCTAATATTTTCCACTGCTGTTGATATTACATTATACTCATCTAACCAGACATCCTTGTGTTTTTCTGTTTCACTTCACTGACCGCTACTGTATCTAGATTGAGCTTTGCATTTCCCTTTTCAGATTTCGTAGCTTCCTTACCACGTTAAAGCTTCTGACATTCCACACCCAGACTCGTAGAACGTTAGCCTTTCGTTTCTTATTCAGTCTTTTTCTCGTGATCACCTCCCCCTTGGCAATCCCTTCGCGGGGATCATAATGGGGGACTATTCCGGAATTTTTTGCCAATGGAGAGATCATTAAGACACTTTTTCAATTACAGGCCATACTTACTGTGGATACACGTTGTGTGCCTTTAATACAGTGGTTTCCATTGCCTTCTGCATCCTCATGCCGTTGATCATTGTCCCTTTAGGGACAATTTCTCACCCCAAGGACAAGGGAGTGCCCTGAACCTCTTCCGCTCCTCCACCCCCTTTGACAAGGCCATTGGCAGAATGAGAGCGACTTCTTATGCCGGAAGCCTTCGGCAATACTGATTATTAAAAAAAACTTAAGCAGTGGCGAGTTTCGAAGCCGGGCGGGCCTAGGACGATTTTTTGGTTGGTTGGTTGATTTTGGAGAAGGGACCAAACAGCAGGATCGTCTGTCCCATCGGATTAGAGGAGGATGGGAAATGAAGTCGGCCGTCCCTTTCAAAGGAACTATCCCGGCATTTGCCTGAAACGATTTAGGGGAATCACGAGAAACCTAAATAACGATGGCCGGACGCGAATTTCGAACTGTCGTCCTCCCGAATGCGAGTCTAGTGTGCTAACCACTGCACCACGTCACGACCGAGGACGTTTTGATTATTAGTCAAAGATACTACCCGTAGACAACGGATCTTCTTCGAAGCATACTAAAACGGAGTAGTTGGTTCGAATGGTTGATATTCAATTTTTGGGTCTTCTAACTGGACGGAAACAATAGTTTGACACTGGCTAGGAACTATCGTAGTAATCAAGAACCTATTGGTCAAAGGAACCACACTCTGTATACTGGGCGGTGGAGACTAAGTACTTTCCACATTTATGCCATTGTGGCCCCGGGGATCTTAAATTTGTGTCTGTTCAACGTGCACAGTCTAGCTGCCCACGAAACGCTGAAAAACTACTAGGGAAAAGTGTTGTGCGCGTAGTCTGTAGGCAGTGACAGTTAATAGGCTCGTATTCCCTAAGTTTTGACTACATCGCAAGTAATTCAGGCATCTGCAAAATTCCAGTAATAGGTAGGTGTACTTTGAAACACTGGAATATCGCTTACGTCGCAATTCAGTGCCACAAAGAAAATAAACGAATACTTCAAGTGGATCCTGTATATTTAAAGTTGAGAATATGTTGAACAGAGCAATAACGAAATTCACTTCCAACCCGTGTTGAGTGAAAGTGCCTTTTTTATTGTGTAGTAAGTGTAAACAATGGGAAGTAAATAAGGCATACGGAAGAGCATCTCAACACGTCTGGTAAGGAAAAGAGTTTTGACAGTGCTTTATGTATTGTTCACTCTGCACGGAAGCCAGAAGAAGGTTTAACGTCCGGTGTAAAAGCCTGGATGGTAGGGGGGGGGGGGGAGGAGGGGGAGGGGGGAGGTAAAGTGGGGTACCTGCCCCGGGCGGCAATTTCAGGGGGCTACGAATTCATGTTCTTGAAGAAAAAGAACCTTGTTTCACAAAGCGCCTAACATCCAGCGCACGTTGGTCTATCGGTTATTCATATGATTTTAAACACATCTCTGTTGGTTTTTAAACATTTTTGAACGCATTCTAAGTTGATATCTAAACGAATCATAAGTTTAATTTTGAATGCGTGCATTGTGCACGTGATGTCTATGCTAGGGAAATTCCCGTAGCATCTAGAAGTAAGAAACTTTCCCAAAGGCAAAAGGGGACGTGGCTATACGAGTTCAGCCGAATAAACCAGAACGGGTGAATGCCAATCGCTGTTTGTTTATGTGGTTGATTGGGTGTGCGAATGATAAGCGCTATTATAATTATTCAAATGGCTCGGAGCACTATGGGACTTAACTTCTGAGGTCATCAGTCCCCTAGAACTTAGAACTACTTAAACCTAACTAACCTAAGGACGTCACACACATCCATGCCCGAGGCAGGATTCGAACCTGCGACCGTGTCGGTCGCGCGGTTCCAGACTGTAGCGCCTAGAACCGCTCGGCCACCCTGGTCGGTATTTTAATTATTAGCGAAATCTGTAGATTCAGACAACCATAGTGGAAATAAATGACTAACCGGAATAACAGGCAAAAAAGATTACGCATTATTTTCTCGTTGTATTCAAGAAAGTGAAATTTTGACAGAAAGTGTTTGCCAGATCGCTCTACTACTAAGGGCCAGTTCCACAGTCCCCGGGTAGCAGCCGTTTTTAGCGTTTTTAGCGGAATAGCGCGTTGTTATACGAACACGTAATAACGCCTAACCAGAGAATAAATGCGGAATAACTAAATCGGACCGGCCGCGGTGGTCTCGCGGTTCTAAGCGCGCAGTCCGGAACCGTGCGACTGCTACGGTCGCAGGTTCGAATCCTGCCTCGGGCATGGATGTGTGTGATGTCCTTAGGTTAGTTAGGTTTAAGTAGTTCTAAGTTCTAGGGGACTGATGACCACAGCAGTTGAGTCCCATAGTGCTCAGAGCTATTTGAACCAAACCGGTGATTCTGACAGGGTTGGTGAAGTTAACCGGAGAGTGATGACAAGATTCTTTGTTAGAACGACAAAGGAGAAGAAACGGGGGCATCGCTCACATTATCTGTAAGAATATGACGATTCCAAATTTATATAAAAATTTCGTACTACTCTTACTTTTTGATCTCATGCTTTAGAAACTGGAGCACATGAATGAATTGTGAAACTATTTCTTCACATAGAACTTTCTGCTTGTATTAGTCCCAACAGGCATTTGATATCGGTACTTCGTGAATTATATTCTGTTATGCTATTAATGTAAATGAGGTAAATAAAAATGACCTTTTGTGCCAAAACAGTCTCGCTTATTTGGCGTGTGTTACAGTTACTGGTTTTGTGTTTCCTATACAGTATTTAATTTTATGTCACAGAAAAGAGACTTATTAGCTTAAAGGTAACAAAGGATGTCAAACAGACCGACTGGAAGCAGGAGAGACACCACAGGACATTTTAATTTCCACTGTCCTGAATATAGTTTTGATGTCTTCCATTACAAAATATGCACGTTTGAATTCCACAGAGCGAAATACAGTGACGTGAGATAGAGAGTGCTGTGTGAAGAGGCATGGCACTGCACTTGGCACACTGAAGACCAAATAACATGTCTTACATTTCATCGAACATTCACTGGTACTCAAAATTAAAGCACAAACCGCTGTTTCCCCGTTCTGTATATAGCTCACGATATAATCATACAAACTGTCAACAGATGTCCGTACAATCTTATTCCACACGGAAGATAGCATTCCGGTCAGTGGACAACCAGCCAATGATGACGTTAGGACATCTGTCAGACGGATTGGTGTTCGCTGGGTAGTCTCACGTCCACAATCGCTGTTTAGACAGTCACAGACGATGCAGTATGGCATAGAGAAGACGCCTGCCAGACTCTGCGGTGGAAGGCAATAGGAAGAATGGAAGCAGGACAGTCGCAAACTGTTGTGGCCCGATGACTTAATGTGAATGATTCTGTTGTTGCTCGGATCTAGCGACAGTTTGCAGAGACCGAAACTGTATCACGAAGACCACCGCACAGCCGACCATGTGTGACACCCCAAGAAGAGAACCGTTATTTGGCTGTAAGGATACGACAGTACTGGCTTAGTACTGCACGGCAACTGGCACGTGACATCTCAGCATCCTCTGGACATGTTGCATCGTGGCAAACTGTGTACTGAAGGCTTCGGCAAAATGGCCTTTATTATCGGAGATCTGCTGTATGTGTACCTCTGATGAATCTTCGCAAAAGGGAACGTCTAGAGTGCAGCCGTCAACATGCCACCTGGACGGTCAAACAGTGGGCCAATCTTCTTTTCACAGATGAATCCCGATTTGGTCTGTACAGCGATTCTCGAAGGATTGGCATCTAGAGAGAAAGTGGAGCACATTTCGGGACTCAAACATTGTGGGAAGAGACCAGTATCGCGGAGGACCTTTAATAGTGTGGGCGGGGATAACGTTGACCACCGAACACCTCTTCATGAAACTGTACTGGTGAATCGGCAAGGTTTAACTGCTGTCAGATGTGACGAGATCTTGGGACCTCATGTGCGATTGTTGCCAGGTGCTGTGGGCCCAGAGTTCGTATTGATTGACGATAATGCTCGACCTCGTAGAGCAGGGATGGTTGATGTTTTCTTGGAAACGGAATATATTGCACACATGTCGTGCCCTGCTCGCTTTCCCGATTTGAATCCTATAGGGCATGTCTAGGATACACTAAGGAGACGGGTCGCATCACGTCAGCACCCAACATTTGCGAGCAGCTCTGTAGGAAGAATGGCCGTTATTGCCTCAACATAAGATTAATGACATCATTCACAGCATTCCCCGTCGTTGTCAGGCCTCTATTGCTGCCAGAGGTGATCGCATGCCATAGTAAGTACGTTAACCAGTTGCTGGAATGTGTGCGTGAATCCGTTAAGTTGCACAACCTTGCAAAATTTCCGTTTGTTTCTTTAATTTTGGACATCAGTGTATATGTTTTATATATCAAGCTCTTCAGAAAGCTGTGCGCTACAAAGTGAACATATTTTAAAAAACTATTTTTGTAAATTTTTGACGTCCTGTCTCAAACGCTCGAGAGTGAAAGGAGTGGCGGCACTATCAAGATTTTGACCCGGTTCGGAAGTATTGTAGATCCGAGGTTGCCCTTATATTGTATTCAATCCTCAAGATTATACACAGACTTGTTGATAATAGAGATGTTTGACTGTGCCCGTGTTCTGTCTGTAGGTATAATGGAACTGTTGCTGTTATGTGGTTCTGTCCCCCCAAAAAATAACACACTTAGACAATGAAATTCCTGAGCTTCAGGGTTTTGTATTTTCAGAAGCTGTGAAAAATTTCTTTGTATGTGCAGGTTAGAGAACGACTGCGGGTTGCTCTGGAGAGGGTGGCAGCCCTTGAGGAGGAGCTTTCAACTACCAAAGAAGAAGTAAGTAATGGCTTTCTCTATAATACTCTTTCTTTCATGTCCATTAGTGGGACTAATATGCCACAATGTTTTCTCCTCCTTTTTTTTACCTACATTCAAATTACTGTATTTGTGTTTCTTCTCTATTTTTCATGAAGTGAAGTTTGTCAATATTGGTTTTGATGAAAGTGCAAAATAATATACGCGATCCAAGGCTTTGGGGAAACATACATAACAATTTTTATTTTTAGAAAAGTACAAGAAACTAAGAGAGGGGTTCATCACTGGATCAAGGGTGATAGGAAATGAGTATTTTGTGTTTCAGGAAGCATTGATGCCCTCATTAAAATCGCTTGGTGGACCTAAATTTTGTGCTCATAACGTTTCACTCCACTCTCGCCTTGCAAGACAGTGCAGAAAATTTTATATTTCGCTAGAAGGTACAGCGTACTACTAACTGTTTGCTGTTACAGTCACAGAAACTGAGTCTGTAGTGTTCTGATGACAAAACTATGTATATACAGTATATTTTTCAATTTATATACGTGCTCAAAAGTTTATTCAACAATAAAATCAGATATGTTATTCATGCTGGTCATTTGACACTTCGGCAGTGTGTCACACAATTCTTTTTCCTGGGCAGAATGTCGAAGAGTTCTGCAGCTGCACATTTCACTGATCTGTGTCAAAATTAAATTCAATAGAGGGAAGTGAAGATCATTTTTCATTCTAATATTGTATTTATGAATGTATCTCTTACTCTCAAACTGCAATGAATTGCTGAAAACTAATGTCATCCCTGAATAAATGTACTTAGAGTCTATGGTTAATATTGAAAATTGTATAAACAGATGCCTGCTGGATATAATTGTCTGAACCTTATACATTATAATTACTTTCCTTTATGCTATGAATACTTGTTCTCTAAGTCAGAAGTTACTGAGAATATTGTTATGTGGGCATCAGTGAATGAAAATATGCAGAAGATACTAACGTACCAATTTCTGTGTCCCCCAAGTTAGCAATTATTCTATTGGTAAAAGTATTAAACATAATTTTTAACAATCTTACTGTAAGGTTTTTGTAGTTCAAATTTCATAAGTACACAGACCCAAGAACTTTTAACTTTCTATCCTCTTTATTATTTCATGTTTGTACACAACATTGATAGGAGGTGGGATATTTTTGACAGTGCAGTACTTTCTCAGTTTCGTTTTCTGATAGTGTGGAAATAGTCTATTTGTAAAAGAAAACATAATAACTTCAACAAAAACAGTACTTACAGTTTTCCTTGTGGATGCTTCTTTACTCGACTTGGCAATAATGCTTGTATGTCTGCAAAAATGACTACTTCTGCCTCCTGATTCAAATAAAGACTATGAATGTAAAGAAAGAACAGTAATGGGCCCATGTTTCAGTCCTTCAGAGCAGCCATTTCTCCCCATGCAGATGACAGTGATGTGGGATCCCTAATTCTATTGCTTACACATCCTAGTGTAACTTTCTGCATCTTATTTCTTAAGCAGCAACTAAAAAGGAATTTGCTGTACAAAGCATTCCATAAAACTTAGTTTCTTTATTATATATTATTATTGACACAATAAAATGCCCTTGATAAGTCACATAACATCCCAGTATCTGATATTTTATGCTTCTGTAAGAAAAAAAATGTGTGTTCAGTGAAAGTACAAATACCTGCTTCAGCAGAGCAGCCTTCGGATGTCCACACTGTGGTTTACTAAGTATTCCATTACTAAACAAGTGGATAACAAGCCCCAAAACAATTGACTTTTTGAAAATTTTGGAAAATGATATAAGTTTTAAAACTGACCAGTATTGCAGTCTCCATAAAGAGATGCCTAGAACAACAAATTTTAATTTACCCAGGAGAATGTCATGAATTAATGGTGTATTACACATATGCTTGAGTGTGTTACATACTAAAGGGCCGCAGTTTTTAAATGAGTCTTGAACTGAAGGACAAGGACTGTCAGAAATGCCACACTCAAGCATGTTATGATGACTTCTCTGTCCATAAATTCTGTGCGAAAGGAAAAAACTCCAAGGATGTAGGAAAGTATTTAAAATTCTGAGTTAGTGAAGTAAATGATTGTCCACTTTGAAAGTTTAAGATAATGCATATGAAATGAATCTAAAATTGTGTAATATGTAACTGAGCTCTTATATCTCTGTATCAGATAGTATACACTGAGCAGCCAGAACATTATGACCACCGACCTATTATCAATATAAAGCCGTCCAGGCAATAGCAGTGTCACCTGGCGATGGATGACTTCTAATCAGACACACGTGTGGTGCATGTAGTACCAGTGAGCATGCTGTCCCCATATTGAATGGAGAAGGTGCGCAATCGATCTGAGTTTGACCGTGGGTAGGTTTTGATGGCCCAGAGGTTTGGCACGAGAATTCCAGAAACTGCACGACTTGTCGGGCGTTTGAGGAGCGCTGTGGTGAGTGTCTTCAACATATTACGAAACCCAGGTGAAAGCATGTCCAGACGTCATGGAACTGGGTGGCCACCCGTTATTACAGATGTCACACGTCGTAGGCTGGGCATACCGGTAAGACAGGACAGGTGGCCCATGCCAATGTTAACACCACGACCTCACCAACTACGAATGAAATGGACACGTGACCATCGGCACTGCAATTTGGCACAGTGGCAGAGCAATGCACGATCTGGTGAATCCCGACACCTTCTTCATCATACCGATGGGAGGACGCAAATCTGTCCTCATCCAGGGAAACAGCTCCTTGACTCATGTATTACAGGGCGGAGACAAGCTGGCTGCTGTGCGCATCCATGGGTCCAGTGGAGCTCGTGCAAGATATCGTGGTGGTCAAGGAATATACTTCACTGGTTGCAGACCACGTACACTCCTTCATGACAATCATGTCTCCAAACGGCAATGAATTTTTCAACAAGATAATGCGCCATCTCATAAAGCTAGCCGGCCGTTGCGACCGAGCGGTTCTAGGCGCTTCAGTCTGGAACCGCGCGACCGCTACGGTGGCAGGTTCGAATCCTGCCTCGGGCATGGATGTGTATGATGTCCTTAGTTAGGTTTAAGTAGTTCTAAGTTGTAGGGGCTGATGGCCTCAGATGTTAAGTACCATAGTACTCAGAGCCATTTGAACTATTTCATAAAGCTAGATGTATTATGGAGCGGTTCGAGGAATATGGTGGCGAGTTCCAATCGATGTGCTGGCTCCCCAATTCGCCAGATCTGAACCCAATCGAACAAATCTGGGATGCGATTGAACGTGGCGTCAGAGCTTATCACCCTTCTCTCAGGAATTTACGGGATTAGGTGAGTTGTGTGTACAGATGCGGTGCAACTCCCTCTAGCGACCTGCCAAGGCCTTATTGCTTCCATGCCACGATGCGTCGCCGTTGTCCGTTCCGAAGGTGGACATACCGGCTATTAGGTAGGTGGTCATAATTTTCTGGCCGATCAGTGTATGTACAGATAATCATTTGGCGTGATCTGCAATGAATAGAAAAAGTAAATGTAGGGAAAGCAAGTACCGAACCCTGTTTCATAACAAAAATTTGTAGAAAATTTTACCTATAAACAGAGACAGTGATTACACGAGACCTAGTATTTGATTGTGCAGTTTCTAACTGATCACAGTGAATGAAGAAAAGAACAAATCTAAAGGCATGCAACTACTTTCGTAATAGTCGTATCAGACTGCATCATGCAGATGTTCAGTAACTTTGAATAAAACAGAAAGGGTGCAAATATAGTAAAACAATCCGAAACCGGTATAAAATGAGACTAAAATGATTTTCCAAATTGGCCTAGCTTCCGAATTACACAAAACTCACTAGGCTCCATAAATTTGTCAGGCATCATTCACAAAAATATAAATTCGTAATTATGCACTTATTTACGTACCTTCGGTCGTGCACAATGTATGTTCATTTACTTTAGGCTATACTGTACAATAGAGCCCAAGATTATTACATTAATTGATAAATAATGCGGTAGTTCTGTAATTTTACCCTAACATTATTGTTGTAGATACATACATATCGTTTCCGGGTTTATTTGCTTTACATTTCACATTTTTCGCTTCACGTCAAGAAGGGAAACCTGTTTGAATTTCCTGCTCAGAATTGTTTTTCTACGCAATATTTTGCACTATACAGTAGTTCCAACAGCGTAGGAGACTGTGTGTGCTGCAAACTGGATAACATCGTTTGTGCATGAAATAGCTTCTTCAGATGTATTAGATGTATTAATTTTTCTAGGGACAGCATTTTGCTCCACTTCCTCTTCCTTTGTTTCTTCCGGATCATCATCTCCATCGTGGATTCCTGTTAAATCTGTTGGTGAAGTAAATGTGGAGTGAGTTGACACAAAGTCATCACTTCGAATTTAGTCATCTGCACTACATAAAATGTTTCGCATTTTAATTAATTAAGCACTTGCTGCGACATTTACTTGAATTTCGATGGCCACAGAAACGTCATATGCTTGACATCCAAACGCTGCCATATTGAAGCACTTGGTGACAGTTTGGGGCTTTATTTCCCTTACTGCCAAGCCAATAAGGTTTACTGAATGTAGGACAGAAACTGACCCTGCAAGAGCAAATGCACCTGCGGCTTCTTCAACACTAAGTACAAGAAACTGCATCAGTTATCGCCTATAATGAGACTTGACTGTGTAAAGAACACCCTGGTCCATGGGTTTTGTGAGGCTGGTTGAACCTGGTGGTAACCAAGCCAGTTTCACGTTTGCTAACTTGATCTTAAGGTGTCAGGTTGCATTGTCTAGGAAGATGAGAACTTGCCGATTTCATTTTTTCGTTGGCATTGAAAGATCCCAGACATTCTTCCAGAAGACCGCCCTCCATCCACGCCTTTTTATTGCTTCGCTAAGTGACTGGAAGCTAACTGACTTTCATATTTTTGAAACAACGCGGTTTTGCTGCAATTCCCGTCAGCAATGGCTTATCCATTTCACCTAACACTTTTCAATACAGCAGTACAGTGAGTCTTTCCTTGGACATTTTTCCGCCGGTGCATTTTTCACCTCGAATTGCTAGAGATTTTGAGAGCAATGCGCGATAAAACAGTCCCGTTTCATCGGCATTGATCACGTCTTTCGGGCCATAATTCGCAATTGGGTCGTACAGTATTGTCTTCCGTTCTGCTGCAACACTTCATTCCACACGATGTTGTGCGTAGCTTTGAAACTGTCCAGATAGCCTGTGGCTGACTGGAACTCCGTATTTCCAAGCTCTTAAGTGACTTTCCGAGCCTCATGCAACATGGGTCCTTTTTTGTGCAGTTACGAACCATTCCCACACACTCTCTCGTTAATTTCTCCGTCGCCTTTCTTTCCATTTGCCCGTTCCCTTTCATCTATTTACTTACAGTGCTACTAGCCAACTGAAAGTGACAGAAAATAATGCAGATAGTGCATTTCTTTGGAATGCTTGACGCTGACGGGTAAAACCATGTTCCAGCACCCGTCAGTAATAACGGAAAAAGAGAAACGCGGACAAACAGACCGCTTGCTTTTGATGTCCCGAAAGTGCGCGCAAGTTGTTCGTTGTTGTACATAGCAGAGTGGTTTTATTTCCACAGCCGCAGCACCGCGCTACGCCGAATCTCATTTAGTACTGTACAAGTTCTTTTTCGCTGTAATAAATTATTAATTAAGTCTTAAAAATTACAGTCCGTTTCCGCGTTAGGCACGTTCCACCTTATCAAAAATTAGCATATAAAAGTGTATTGAACGCTAAGAGATTGAAATACTTGTACGGTTTGGGCAGATTTCCGAAATATGCACGTTCCGCTTTGATCATGTTGTACTATAATATTGGTACCACATTTCCCTATACGGGACAATAAACGGGACAGAGCAGCTTTAAATGCAGCGAAGCATAGAGATTCCACACAGAAATTGAGACAGTGTATGATAAATATATTATAAAAGACACACACTTAATCATGTATAAAGCTGATAAGGGTTCTGTCACATTGTGAACCTTGACATTATATGACTGTTTTAATTTCTGTCAAAAATTAAAGTGGATAAAAATCAATTGTTAAAGAAGTAGCTGTTTAACACAATCATTGTATAAAATTTCTAGAGTTATTGATTTCTGTTTTGTGAACTGTGTTAATGAATCACCCTGTCATCTCCATTTCAGTTACAGCAGTACAAATTAGGTCGTGTTCCAGCTGATGAGAGTAGTAGACCAAAGGAAAATGGTCAACAGGATGAAGAACATAAGGGTGATCAAGCAACAGCCCATGCTGCCCTTACTAAGGTAATGCCTTGTGTCGGTGAGTGACAGAAGTAACTGTTGAACATCTATTGTGGTCTTACACTGTGTTTTAACGTATAAAATGAAATTTATATTGGTTAAAGCTCAACTCAGGCTCTGTTTTGTCAAACTGATATTTTAATTTGGCTAGCACACGAGGGTCAATGGTGACATTTGTTATTAACAGTATAAATCATTCATGGTTGTATCGTCTCTGGAAATAGTGCATCCTCTGATACTTTCCTAATTCAAAGTAGCTGGAGAACTTATTTTGGAAACAACTGTGTGTCTTCAAAGACTAATGAAGTGAAACCTTATATTCAAATTAAGTTCATTCATTTGATCAACTAAACATGTCTAATCCTCTTTGTGTAATTAAGTGTGCGGAAGTTAAGCCTTGTTTGTTTTCATTTACCTTTGTTTTCTTAAAAGGGAACACAGTCCAATTCTCAAACGTAACTATTCTCAGTTACGAATAAATGTCCATTTTCGTTTGTTTCTCATTGTACTGGAATTGCTGTAGTTTGCAGATTTGTGGTAGTTGTATGCTTAAACAAGTACTGCATGTGGACTTTTATACTGCTTCTCCTAATAAATCAACTGCCTACACTTAATTTTGAAATGCCTTTTTTGCATGGATATCGGTATTTGCTGTAGGGTTTACATGTTATTGGATGAAAATGTTGCAGACATGAATGTAGTGGAAGTTTCTAGATAAAAATTAATTTTTAGATATTCATAAATTAACTGAAAGCAGCACGATGTAACACTTGTGAAACACGAAGAAAAAAGTGGTAATGAGTTTGCCTCTACTTACATTGAAAAAGAATGGATTAGTCTGTTTATTGCATTTAGTTTATTTTATCTATGCTTCCCCTCCATATAAAGTAATCTCCGTATTTAGTTCTTTTTCATTTCACAAGAGGTATTTGACATACCAATAACATTATGCTGCCAAATTATTATGCTGCTCGACACAATGTTTTTCTTTCTAAAAAATGTCATGTTATCATGACAAGTTTTCCCTCCATTCACCATTGAGCGGTGTGTCTGTAGTAGATTGTAACGTACTGGTATTGTCCTAATTGTAAGTAGGCCTAGATGGAGAACTGACCTAGGGAACCACTGTGTGCCTTCAGAAAGTAATGAAGTTAAATCTTCTAGTCAAATTAAGCTGACTCACTTGATCAGCTAAACATTTGTTTCTCAATTTTCTGATTCTTTCCTTCCCCTGTCTTATAAGGCACAGGTTCTACATGGTAACTTTTATCTGACAATTCACAAGTTCAAAAGGTGTATTCAGTGGTGGCATGCCACTAATGAGTTGTTTGTATTCCCCAAACAACAGTGGCTTCTATGTTTTTTATGATTGGAGATGAAGTACAAGGAATTTTGCAATCCCCTGCCATGCCTTGTGAAGTTTCATGACATGAAAGACTTACGAAATGCTGAAATTGTATATATGGTGGTAAATTGTGTGCTGTTCATGGTTTCTTGAGTTTGTAATTGTAGCATGTAACATCATGTAAAAAAAAATGTCTTTTCAAGTAATATTTTGTTGATGCTGTAATCCATGATCTCCAAACATTCAGTACTCTCTTTGTTATATCAGAATACCGATTTCTCAGGAATGCAGCATTCATATGACGAATCTCATCTGCTTATCCAAGCATAAAATTTCAGTTTCACACTTTGTCTACTTTGATTATTTGTTTTATCAGGTATGTTAATGAGTGTTATTTCTGCCACTGAAGTTTAACTTTTTTTATTTGGTCTGCAATATATCTGCAATTGATTACTTTCCTTTTTTATGTTTACTATTTAAATCTGATAGTGAAATGTGTGCCTGTCAGGTGACTGAAATATTTATGGGTATCATAAGGTCTATTGAGCCTCATGATCAAAGAGATTATGAAATTTATGAAATCAACATTTCTGCATCTACATCCATACTCTGCAAGCCACCTGACAATGTATGGTGGTGGGTACCTTGAGTACCTATATCGGTTCTCCCTTCTATTCCAGTCTCGTATTGTTTGTGGAAAGAAAGATTGTCGGAATGCCTCTGTGTGGGCTCCAACCTCTCTGATTTTATCCTCATGGACTCTTCGCGAGATATACGTTGGAGGAAGCAATATACTGCTTGACTCCTTGGTGAAGGTATGTTCTCGAAACTTCAACAAAAGCCCGTACCGAGCTACTGAGCGTCTCTCTTGTAGTCTTCCACTGGAGTTTATCTATCATCTTCATAACGCTTTCGCAATTACTAAATGATCCTGTAACTAAGTGTGCTGCTCTCCATTGGATCTTCTCTATTTCTTCTATCAACCCTATCTGGTACAAATCGCACACTGGTGAGCAATATTCAAGCAGTGGTCAAACAAGTGTACTTTAACCTACTCCCTTTGTTTTCAGATTGCATTTCATTAAGATTCTTCCAATGAATTTCAGTCTGGCATCTGCTTTACCGACGATCAGCTTTATATGATCATTTCATTTTAAATCACTCCTAATGCCTACTCCCAGATCATTTATGGAATTAACTGCTTCCAATTGTTGACCTGCTATATTATAGCTAAATGATAAAGGATTTTTCTTTCTGTGTATTCGCAGGGCATTACACTTGTCAACATTGAGATTCAGTTGCCATTCCCTGCACCATGCGTCAGTTCGTTGCAGATCCTCCTGCATTTCAGTACAATTTTCCATTGTTACAACCTCTCGACATTCCACAGCATCATCCGCAAAAAGCCTCAGTGAACTTCTGATGTTATCCACAAGGTCATTTATGTATATTGTGAATAGCAATGGTCCTGTGACACTCCCCTGCAGCACACCTGAAATCACTCTTACTTTGGAAGACTTCTCTCCATTGAGAATGACATGCTGCATTCTGTTATTTAGAAACTCTTCAATCCAATCACAAAATTGGTCTGATAGTCCATATGCTCTTACTTTGTTTATTAAACGACTGTGGGGAACTGTATCAAAAGCGTTGCAGAAGTCAAGAAACATGGCATCTACCTGGGAACCCGTGTCTATGGCCCTCTGAGTCTCATGGACGAACAGCGCGAGCTGGGTTTTACACGACGGTCTTTTTTGAAACCCATGCTGATTCCTACAGAGTAGATTTCTAGTCTCCAGAAAAGTCATTATACTCTAACATAATACGTGTTCCAAAATTCTACAACTGATCAACGTCAGATATATAGGTCTATAGATCTGCACATCTATTCGACATCCCTTCTTGAAAACGGGGATGACATGTGCCCTTTTCCAATTCTTTGGAACACTATGCTCTTCTAGAGACCTATGGTACACCGCTGCAAGAAGGGGGCAAGTTCCTTCGTGTGCTCTGTGTAAAACGAACCGGTATCCCATCAGGTCCAGCAGCCATTCCTCTTTTTAGCGATTTTAATTGTTTCTCTATCCTTCTGTTGTCTATTTCTAAATCTACCATTTTGTCATCTGTGCGACAATTTAGAGAAGGAATGACAGTGCAGTCTTCCTCTGTGAAACAGCTTTGCAAAAAGACATTTAGTATTTCGGCCTTTAGTCTGTCATCTTCTGTTTCAGTACAAGGAATAAAGACCATGGTACATCTTCACATTTTTCATATATTCAGAGTGTTTGCTCAAATGAAAGTCACGTAAATGGTACAGAAAATTGTAGAAGCACTGATATCGGAGACTTAAATCTCTGGATTTGTAATTTGACACTCTGCTTACTAAGGGACATGTTTCTTCTGAAACATCAAAAGTACTGTTTTAGGAAGTGTGTTGTTATTATTTTGGTTGTCAAAACAGTAAAAATGGTCTTGTAAACTGACACACAGTCCGGAGAGTGGTGTGTTGACCACATGTCCCTCCATATCCATTTCCAGTGATGCCTGTGGGCTGAGGATGACAAGGCAGCCAGACAGTACCATTGGGCCTTCATGGCCTATTAGGGAGAAGTTTAGTTTTTTAAAGCAGTAAAAAAGATGTAGGGCTGTTGTATGAATACTTAGATTTGCAGACTTACAAATGGAGAATTTCAGGCTGATATCAGATTGTGGCTAGAGTTAATATCTCACCATTATGGAAAGCTTTCTTTCTTTCTTATTTTATTAAATATGTTTTATAAAACAGAATACCTTTTATTTTTGGTATTTTTCTTTCACTGGGTGTGATATTTTTTTCATATTTTCTGTGGGTTTGAGCTCATATTTCAGTTTTAGTAGTTCAGTAGTTCTGTGGAACAGCTGACTATCATTACAAAGCAATATTAACATACAAAACTGAATGTTGATTGACTTGATTAACAGCTTATGCAGAAACATTGTTTTGCATCTAGTGTATATGATGATAATTGCATCATGGAAATAATATGAAATTTTCAAAGATAAAATCTAAATGTGAAAACCTATTATTTTATAGCGGAAGTGAATTTTTATGCTCTGTGATATGTACATATAAAATTGTGTGTCAGTGGCGCCATTTATGGGCAGGTGGGTGGCCAGTTGGGTGATTGAAATAGAAGAAAGAATGAGGAAAACAATTCAAGTACGAGATTTTTATCAGGGAATAGCACTAATTTGGCAGTATATTGCACTTGGTATTTCAGAAACCACATTTAAAATTTCCAGTTAAAAACTGAAATATTCTCTCATAACTGAGCAGCATGTTGCAAATCCAACTCTTTGTTTCATGCAGAAGTTTAGAAATAGTTCACTGAAGATTTCCATATTATGCTACAGACTGAATTATAGTGACCCTTGGAAGTATATTTGTTCTTTTGCACTACAAGCACTGTTTTCAAAGCAGTTGTGAAGATTACGTGACTGTAGTTATGTTCCCGTAGAATTATATTTCTCTCAAAACTTTTAAATGTTCCAGATGTAGATTATTAATCATTCACCTATTTGTTGCTCGCTGCTACAGTACAGTGCAACCTGGTATCTTAGAAATTGTTGTTTTGTAATGATACTGTATTGGCTTGAATTTTTATATTCCAGTAACATATTCAGTCTATGTCCGTATCTCCTCCCCCTGACACTATTGCTGTGTAGTTGCTTTTATCACTCATAGATTCAGCTGAAATGGTGGTTGTTTTATGTTTTTGATGTTGTTGTAAGCATTGTTTCTTGCACGCAGCGTCTCTCTAATGGTGCCATCGAACCTGATTCTGATGTGGCACGTGTTCTTGAGCTGCAGAATACAGTAGATAAACAGGTGAGCAGTGGGAGTCACTCAATTATTTGTAAAACAATGAAATCTGAAAACTTATACTACTATCTAAAATGAAGAGAGATTTTACTATTTCAGTAGTACCTTCCCCATGTGGAAAGAATACTGAGACTAATAAAATTTTTTGTCTGGGTAATTATACAAGTAAAAAAGACCTAAACTAATAATAATCAAGTGGTATTGCTTTAAACATTTTAATTAAATAATGATGAACTTATTGTGTTAGCATATTGGTTTTGTACTTTGTGTTGGAAAAAACGGTTATGTGGCTTTGCTTTGTAATTAATTTGTGGTCATTTAGTGTGTGTGTGTGTGGGGGGGGGGGGGGGAGGGGGGGGGGGAGAGAGAGAGAGAGAGAGAGAGAGAGAGAGAGAGAGAGAGAGAGAGAGGAGAGAGAGGACAGAGAGAGAGAGAAGGGGGACGAGGGAGAGGTTGCCACGGGGGGGGGGGGGGGGGGGGGGGGGGGGGGGGGGGGTGGCAAGAGGGACTTTCGGAGTACATAAATATCATAAGACATACTGAACAGTAAACAGATAACTAAACTCAATATCTCAGAATAAGCTAATGTCCAAAAATATAATTTAACACTTCATATGGCTTAAATAAAAAGTTAGCTCTTGTAAGAAATGTTTGTGTTCATGTAGCTACATTTTTCAGAATGTAATAAGCATATTAAAAGCCCTGAAGAAAGTGTTTGTGACTCTCCATAATAAGAGTTAAAAGTATATTTGGTTGTGTCGTGAAATTATTCAGTTTCTTCAGAGACCATGGAATGTAAGTATACAAACGTAATGGATGATACATGGCATGCAGTTATTGTTATTGCTGCACAGAGTTACAAAGCTGCCTGTCTTATTTTATTTGATTGTGTATGTTTATTTTTTGCAAGAGATTTACTGTATTTAATTGTACTGTAATCAGTGTGTGTTTGTGTTTTAGCTGGTTGAAGTTGTTTATTGTCATTCGTACTACCTTTAAATTCCAAGTTAGTGAAGATATGTAGTTCAGTAACTTCCACTGAATTATTGGGATATTAAAATATGCATTTTTTGTCTCAGTAAATTAATTCATATTTGGCATTGGTTGGAAAATACGGAACACTTATTCTATGAAGCTTAAACACGCGATCTAGTGT